>NW_006297573.1:3711448-3713405 GCF_000327345.1 Myotis davidii
GAGGGAGAGTTCTTTTTTGTGTGGATATGATTCTTTTGTGAATACATGAGTATTGGAATAAGAATAAGATGCGAGATGCTTTAAAGAAAAAGGATAGGCAAAGTTAAAAATTTTTTTTTAATGGTTACTGTTTTGATTTCATGATTAATTTCATATATAATGTATAACTTATTTTTAAAATGATTCTTTATTGTTGAAAGTATTACATATGTCCTTTTTTCCCCCATTGACTCTGTCCACCCCCCACCCCAGGCCCTTACCACCCCATTGTCTGTGGTCATGGGCCATGCATGTATGCATAAATAATGTATAACTTATTATCCAATTTTTTCAATTTTGTTTATCAAACTCACGTTTTGTTTTGTTTTAGAGTTTTGCCAAGTTTAGTTATATTTCAAAAAATGTAATTTTTTAAATAAAGTGCCACCTACATGCCAAATTATTTAGGACTTTGTCTGAAATCATTTTCAGAAAAAACAACTTATGTTTATGAGTAATGAAAGAATGAATGGTGATGCTCATGAGTAATGAAATTAAATGTGTAATTTATTGAAGAATTGTTAATAATTAATGACAAACAATGAAACACAGTCAAGAGACAGATTCTCATCTTGAATAATGTATAGTCCTTAAAATGCAATCATGACCGGATACTTCTCAGGAAAGGCAGTGTTTCAGCTGACGCTGGGTTCACTGGGAGAATGGGGAGTAGGGAATGGTGGTGGTTTAACTGTACCTTACTTAGTACTTAGATCCAAGACTTACTAATCATTCTGAGCCACAGGAGCCTTGTAATCCTCAGCACTGAGTATATAGATTGGCAAAGTAATTCTCCATTCACCTAATATCTAGGGAAGGGGAAAAAAGCAGCTATTTAGCCATCACAATTTTCAAAGAAGGACAGAATGGCAGTGATAAAGGATGTGGATATTTTTTTCCATCTACCATCAATCCGCACAATTCATTGAATGCTCACTGTATGCAAAGCACTATGTGCAAAGAATTATATATGAGGCATTGTGGAAGAATATAAAAAGTATATTAAAAGTATTTGTGTAGCACATTTCCAGTAAAGAAAATGCTGTCACATATATCATTTCAGGTGATGCTGACAACATCCCCGTGAGGGAAAAATGAAAATATTATTTTTTTGCACTTTATAGATGAGACAACTTGAGAGCTTGGGCCTCCTGCATGCCAAGGACTGGTGCTATGATAAAAAGGCCCTGCTCTTCTGGAGCTTACCTTCCAGAGGGGACATGGGAAAATAACCATTCCAAGTAGAAAATGCTGGGCCCTGGACGAGTGGTGCACATGCCGGTCAAATGCGCTGACAGTTCTGAAAGGGAAGTTCTTTTCACCTTGGCTGGGAAGACAGGGATTCTGTTGGGCTTTGAAGTTGCATGTGGGCATAGTATGTGTTTATGTGGGATTCCCCTTCAAAGGGAGAGCGAGATGACAGGAGCAACCAGGTAAACCTAGGAGTGTAGGATAAGTAACTAGATCAGAGGGGCTGGAGGCAGCAAAGATGACTGGGAAGAAAGGTAGGGAATTGTGTCCCAGAAAACGAGGCAAAAATCTGAGCTTTATGAGGTAGGGATCACTGAGTTTTTCTAAGTATTCGAGTAACCTAAAAAAAAAAAAAAAAGGATTAATATGGTAGAATGTGATGTGTGAATTATAAAGTGTGAGATAAAAGGCAAGAACCAGTGTTTAAGGTATTTGTCTCTTAAAATTAACTATGTTGTATGAAGCAATTAGTATAATAGTAATCACAAAACTTTCCTAAATTGTTTTTTTTTTAAATTAAATCTTTATTGTTCAGATTATTACATTTGTTCCTCTTTTTTCCCCCCCATAACTCCCCTCCTCCCAGTTCCCTCCCCACCCTCCGCTCTCACTCCCCACCCACTGTCCTCATCCATAGGTGCACTATTATTGTCCAATCTCTTCTCTC
>NW_006297573.1:3714585-3719354 GCF_000327345.1 Myotis davidii
TCCCAGCCCCTTTCCGTGCGCACTCGAGCCTCCGTACCTCTGCACTTTACTTCCGCAGCTCCTCTGAGTCTCAGTGTGCTTTTCTCTTTCCTTCTAGTTGTAAAATTTCCACTCAGCCAGCCTTCCTGTGGTTCTGGATGATGTCCGTTCCGTCTTTTAGGTGTAATTTGAATTGGTTGTTCGAGGCAGGAATCTCCTGCGTTAACCTATGCCGCCATCTTGGTTTCTCCCTGTTTTTTTTAAAACATGTAAAAGACATGAAAAATACAGGGTGTCCCTCCAAAAAGTATACAAACTGTTAACCCATTAATTCCAATGGATTAAATCTGAAAAGAAAGAAATATCAATGAAGCTATCAGCTGTTAAAGTATGTATACACTTTTTTGGGAACACTATATTTTGGGAATTAATTACAAATCTAATGTAAAAGAACTCTTTTTGAATATTTGACCATGAACACTTCTTTTTTGTTATCAAGATATATTTTCATGCATAAGACTTATATTTAATAGGAGCATTGAGTTCTACATGTATGTGCTGGGGCTTGACATATTTTATAAATGGAGCTGAAGATTTGTGCCAAGGTCTGATTATTTTTCTTTGCCTTGGTTGATTCAAGGATATCCTCTATAAATTTTTTCTTTATAATTTATCCTGATTTTTATCATATGCAGTTTATTTATTTTCATGTGCAAAATAGTTAAAAATGATGTAAGATGGAGGGGCAGGATGAATTTCTCAGGATTTAAAGAACAATGTGGATGAAAAGTTTTATTGCCTATCCTAAAGTTCCACCTTCAACCTGAATCATTTATCATAATTTTCTTATCCTTTTTATCCTGATTTCCCCACTAATAAGCAGTACCTACACAGTGTAAGTTTTTTTTATCATAAACATTTTTACATAGTTTAATGCTATCAATCTTTATAAAAATTCAATTAACTAAAACTGGATCTCTAAGAAGTTGCCAGTATTTATGGTTTCAGATCATGAAGCTTCTTATGAATATCACAGCACACAATGAAAAAACAGCATTTTGTAAGATTATTTAAATAAATATTAATAGTTGCATATATACTGCACATACATACATACATACACGTGTGTAAATTTTCTTGTTAGACTGAGGTTTATTAATTTAGAAAAATAAAGGGGACATTTAAAATTTACTATTAAATTGTTTTATATGCCCTACCGCTGTGGCTTATAGGTTGAGCATTGACCTATGAAACAGGAAGTCACCAGTTTCAATTCCCAGTCAGGGCACATCCCCGTGTTGCAGACTCAGTTCCCAGTGAGGGGCATGCAGAAGGCAGCCAATCAATGATTCTCTCTCATCATTGATGTTTCTCTCTCTCTCCTCCCTTCCACTCAAAAACAATAAAAATATAATAAAAAAATTGTTTTATATGAGTGTTAGTAGTTGGGCCAGGTTCTTCAGTGTCCTTATTAATAAACTAGAGGCCCTGTGCAGGAAATACATGCACTCAGGGGGAGGGGGAGTCCCTCCTTAGCCTGTGCTCTCTAACAGTCTGGGAGCCCTCAGGGGATGTCCAACTGATGACCCACAGGGAGCAGGCCTAAGCCAGCAGTCGGACATTCTTAGTGCTTCCCTGGAGGCGGAAGAGGCTCCTGCCACTGCTGCTGTGCTTGCCAGGCATCAGCCTGGCTTCTGGCTGAGTGGCACTTCCCCTGTGGTAGCGCGCTGACCACCAGGGGGCAGCTTCTGCCTTGAGCATCTACCCCCTGGTGGTCAGTGTGTGTCATAGTGGCTAGTTGTTCTGCCGTTTGGTCAATTTGCATATTGGCCTTTTATTATATAGGCTAGCCTTTTATTATATAGGATTACTTAAATTATTAGTGATCAGGGCTCCTGAAACATGTCATCTTAAAGCTTAATTAATAAAGCTTTAATTTAAAGATTAATAAATTTTTATAATTTATAACACATTGTATACATATAGAATATTTAATCATTGTTATTTGTACTCACACAATTTGAAATATTTTCATGGTTGGAAATGATAGCCTAGAAGTATGTTTCTGTGTAATGTTTCCAAATTAATGCAATTAGCAAAGAAGTTTTCAAAAATTATGAAGTCAGTACAAAAATTTTTAGTAAATACTTAAATAATGAGAATCCTGGTTTGTTGAGTTATTATGTGCTAAGTATTATCTGAACTCTACCCACTTACCTAAACATATACTGGATGAAGAGTGGGTCTCAGGATACACAGGCCCAGCACTAACACATTCCTTCTGTGTAGCAGGCACAGGTGTATAGTACTTTTCATTCCCCATGGTATTTCATATGAAATTTACTGGGCCATTTATTTGCTTAACAAATGTTAAATACCTGCTAAATGAATGAGATTTAAAGTGATATCAAATACACATGTTATTTGGGGGAAGAGATAAGTTCACTGATAAATAACATATGCAAAACCTAAATAATATAAAGTTAGTATGTATAAAGAGTATTCTAGAAGAACAGATAAATTTGGACCAGAGGAAGCAGAAGTGTGAAAAACTACAGAGAAAGAATGTGATTTGAGCTGCATTTTGAAAGAAGTAGGAGGTTATCTGGAATCTGACTAGGTAGGCATTTGATCACCGGAAAAACAAGAATAAAAGTATTGAAAGATTTAAAGGGAATTGTTTTTCAGGTACAGTGACTGGGCCTTTATAGTTAGAGTACAAGGGATAGGAAAGAAAGTGAAAAGAGAATGTCCAATTGCCCTTTCGCTCAAGATCACTTATACATTGAGTCTATATATATGAAAGCCTAAGCAGCCAGAATGATCTGAACAACCAGAATGACCAGTTGCTATGATGTGCACTGACCACCAGGGGACAGACGCTCAATGCAAGAACTGTCCCCTGGTGGTCAGTGCGCTCCCATAGACACCCTCCCCAGCCAGCCAACCTTCCGCAGTCCCTCCCCACTGGCTGGCCAACCTCCCAGGGCCCCTTCCCCCTGGGCCGGCAGGCCCCAGGCTGGGACAGGGAACCAGGGATGGGTGGTGGCGGATGCAGCCCCTTTCCCAGTGGGGCTAAGGGCTGGCTCCCTCCTTGGGGCCGGCAGCCAACCTCCTGTGCCCTGTCCATCCCCCTGGCCAGCAGGCCCCAATCAGCCCTCTGCCCACATGGCGAGGAAAGTAGAAGTGGGGAGGTGGGGAACCATGCGGTGGCAGGGTGCCGACGATGGTGGCATCAGCATCTAGTGTCGGTTCCTTCTGTGCCCGGCCCAGCAACCATTGCCTTCTCTCTGGCCTGGCCCTGATCAGCCTGGCCCAGATCGGCCCTGATTGCTGGCCAGGCCTAGGGACCCTACCTGTGCAGGAATTTTGTGCACTGGGCCTCTAGTAATATATATTCCTAAGTAGATTTAAGGACTATTTACTCCCTAGGTTATTGAAGATTGGTTGCATCTGTCTGCTTTCTGTTCTCATTGCTTGCACAGACTAGCATAGGGTTAATGCTATTATCTTTCTGGCCTCATATAAGGACTCTGAAATGGAATTACAGAAGGGATTGCAGTTGGCTTGCCTTCCCCAAATCATTAGTATTTCTGCTTCAAATATCTCCAATATGCATCACCATCACTACAAGACACAAGAAGGTGATATGGATGTTTCTGGCTCTTTACTGCTTGTGCATTCATTGGCTAGATTAGAGGTCTGGCTAGGGAAGAAATAATGTGGACAATAGCTCAAGCTATGCTGTTTTGGTGTCTCTGTAATACCTGGACAGAAGGAGTTTCCAATGATGTCTGCCACTGGTAGCATATCTGCTGACTTTTGACCAGTGAGGACTCAGAATTTAGACAAAAGTGAATCAGGTCAGGTTTAAATAGGTGGCCATTGTTTGAGTAGCAAAACATTTCCCTGCCTGTGCTCGTTGTGTGCCTTCAGATCCATTTTCTGCTCTTCTCTCCACTCTAGGAGTATGACCTCGGGGACTCCATCACAGGTACTCTTTTGCGCGTGGGGTTCCCATTAATTTTGGCTTATGGAAGGCACTAGAAGAGGCAGAGAGGGAAGGTGAAGACAGTTGAGGTATGCTACCTCTTCCTCCCTCCCAGATCATAGCTTTGGCAGAGGCTGTATTCCTTTAGCCTCTGTCAAGTAGCCCCTCATTCTTGACTCCAGTTCTTAGGTTTTGGTGGCACAATCCTCTTTCCCGGCTCCTTCAGGCCTAGGGGTGATAACAGTTTCCCACTGTTGCTGCTGGTCTTTGGGTGGTTCACCATTTATTGCCAGTTTCCTTAACCCTGCCTGTTCCTCTGTACAATGTCCCTTCATTAAATGCTCTTAAATTAAACCCTTTGAGTGTGTTCTCCCTTCGTATTCTGGAAGCTGGGATACACCATGTAGACCCCTCCTTCAGAACTGATGAGTGGCTGTCAGCTCTCTCATGAATCGCCCTCGGTCAGTTGCCCTCACCAAGGTCCTATCCCTTTCCTGGAGCAGTCTGCATCCAGCTACTGGTCAACGTGGGGATATAAAGGGCTTGGTCCTTGAACTCGACTTGGGAGAGCCATAGGGTTGATTGAGACCTTTGTTGGGGTTGCACCGAAGCTCAGCTTCTCCCCTGCCTGACCTGCTTCCTTGTCGTCACTTCCACAGTGAGAACCCGGAGATGCTTCCTAATAACTATCGGGGACGCTGATCTCAGCCTCAGTGTCTGCTTCACAGAGAGCCCGATTCACAGCATCCCTTTTCTTTTATATTTGATTTTTTTAAATATTTTATTGATTTTTTTTTAC
>NW_006297573.1:3719560-3724121 GCF_000327345.1 Myotis davidii
GATGGCTAATTCTTATAAAGGGTAATTGTTTTCTCTTGTTTGTAATTATCAACAGAACCCACAATGGCCATAGCTTTGTTTTTGTACCTTCCCAGTTCCATTTCCTGGGATCCATTTGGTCCTTTCATACTCTTATATCAATCTCTACTCTTGAAAAATAGTCTAAAAATACTGATTACAGCAACTTTAAACTACCAATTTTTGCCTACCAGGTCAGCACACATTTTAAAATATACTAACATGCAATATTGTTGATGTTATGGCACAGATATACAGGGTAGGGCAAAAGTAGGTTTATAGTTATTTGTATGGAAAATAATCCAATAATTAATACATAATAATACAAGAATAAATTCTGTTTCATGTACTCACATATATATGTAATGTTTTTCAAAAAGATTTTACAAGAATAGTAATCTAATAATGCAGTAGATAATAGGAATGTTTGAATTTTAATAGAGAACACTGAAGGTCAAAATGTCTTAAGATACAAATAAACTCATTTCAATTTAGGCCATAAGAGTGGAAAGAATACTGAACTTGGAGTTGAGGTCTTAATCTGAGTCCTTAATTTGTACCAAATTATTAGTTATCTGACCTTGGACAAACTATTTGTCCTTTCTGAGCCTCCTTTGCTCATCTGCAAAATGGGGCTAGTAATTATATACCTTATGGGATTAAAGAAATTAGATGAGACTCATGTGAAAGTGCTTTGTAAAGCACTGTGAAATGCTATGCACATTTATTATTAATTCTGTGCTTTTCACACTTCACTAAATACACTATGGGTATCTCAAAGCCAATCGCTAAAAAATATAAAACAAAGTGAAATCATAAACTTTTTCAAAAAATGAAATGCTCCGTAATATCAAGTGTGCTTAGAATCGAAGCCAAGGGAGGCACATGCTGCTGCTGAAAATATTTGTTCTTTTAATGAGGTGCCAGATCACTCGGCATCTGACTGAGAGCTGGCAGAGGAGAGACAGGGACAATCTTCCCAGTACACGCTGGCAGGCTGCACCCTGGCATGCTGCTGCTGTAGTGGGGGCACCCTAGGATAGGCACACTGATTGGCATTGTGGGCTGCCATGCTCATTTCTTAGAAGTTTCCTTTGGTTTGGCATCATGGTGCTCACTAGATATCTTCCTGGAACTGCAAGCCTTCAGTGGATTCATAATCCTATCAAAGGTTAACCATACCCCCAAACTGAGTCATGCCAAGGTTGAATAGCTGTTAATTTGGTAATCTCCATAGTTTTAAAGTTTAACTTTCTCCAACTTAAACAGCTAGCTCATAAATTTTAAAAAAATCCTATTTGTACCATTGAGATGAGGAATTTAGAATTGCTAGAAATGCAAATCTTATAATGACTTGGGGAATTCTCTCACTTTAAAGCTTGATGAATTTGTTTTCTCTCTGCCTGACAGAATCCAATATCATCTTTGCTTATTTTCAGTGAAACTAAAAAAAGTTAAAGATAATTCATTTGCCTTATGTTGGCTTGCATTTTCATGGAAAGACCATTTCTGGGTCTGTTCATACATGACTGCATGTGTGAATATGTGTGATTCAGTACATCGAGTTATTTGTTTATTTTAATACAGTCAAAATCTAAAATTTGAAGTTTAATCAGTGGATAAGTTAGGCATCATAGCAGATTCAAATATATCTGGCCTCAGTATTGCTTTTCTTACTGTGGTAACTTGATTATCCAAACCAACTTAATTAACAAGCTACTTATTGTGACAATTTAAAATATACTTATTTTAGTGTCAATGTAGTTTCACTCTAGTTTTGGAAACAAAATAAGATCAACCAATTAAAGAATAATTGAAGTCTGCTGTAATCAGAGTTGAGCAAGATATAGAATCCTGTGAGAGAGATGTGGTTTAAGCTGATTTTAAAGAATGTGGATACATAGAGGCGAGTGGACGAGCAAAAGAAAGAAGTGGATGCAAACATCTTGAGGGGACATAGTGTAGAATACTTTCATTTGTTTTGCAAGTGAAGGTTACAGTTCTGCATCTCCAATTAAAGCACATACACACACACACTCACACACACACTCATACACACTCACACACACACTCGCTCAGACACTGCAGAATTAACGACAACCGCGGGACTATGATGCAGCAGCTAACGTGGTGGTTGGAAGCATGGGCTCTGGAGTCAGACAGCCTGGGTTTGTGTTCCAGCCTTTCTTATTAGCTCTGTGATCTGGGGCAAGGCATCTGTAAAAATAAGGATGATTACAGTACTACTTGATGGAAATGTGAAAATTGAAAGAGAGAAGTACTTAGAATGTTAAGCATGTACTTAGGTATCAATAAATGCTTATTATCATTTGAAACTATTTGTGAAAGATGTTCGTAATTTTGTTGCCTTCAGTATATTGCTAAAAGCTTCTTGAGACTAGAACATGCCTTCTATTTTTAATTAATTAATTCATTTAACATTCAAGTGTTGAGAATCCACTTCCTTACATCATGTACTAGAGATGAGCAGTTATCTAATGGATACCTAATCTTTTTACATTTTGAATAATCAATATTTTTTAAAATTAAGCTGAGTAATTATCAGCTGATGGAAATATATATTAAGGGGTAGCCACTCTTTCTTCCTTGGTACTTATATTATTAAGACCTTATAAGGATGTAGAATAATTCTACTTCTTCGATGTACCATCTTCTGTGTGTCTGCCCCAGTGAAGGACTAGCCTGTCATATCTGGTCAGTGCCAGTGTTTCAAAGCATGCCTTTCTTGTTTCAGTAATGTAAGTGTGAGTTACATAGGGAAATGTCTAATAGATTTACATCGATTCAATTAATCTTAGTTCTTTCATTTGTTTGATATTTCGGTGTTGTAATGGATTTAAGACTGAAATGCTTTTTCATTTAATGAAAGTCAGGACTGAATGTCTAGGGTGAAGTGTACTAATAGTAGTTGGCATCTATGTAAATTGTTTTTGCTGTCTTGCATGATTAATATTAAAAAGAACATATTTTCACTTTTCATTGTAGAAAATGAAATGTGCCCTTTAGAAGCAAACAGCGGTCCTAGGAGTCATTAATGGAATTGGATACAGCCTCAGATGATCTATGATGTCATCTGTGATCTGATAATCTTTATATCTACCCTTTTCAGAAGTCAAGCCATATTGTTAAATCTAATCTGTAGGTGTCTTATGGTTTTTTTAATTTTAATTCATTCATCAATATGTTTTGATACACAGAAACTCTTATAATAACAATTCCCCAATCTGGAGGAAATACCTCTAGAAAAGAACTTGTATTGAAAGTAAGGAACATATACAAAAAAATTAATAAGTAGAGTAAAAACCCTTGATTAAAAATGGTCAAAGTAGTTGATCAGATACCTCATAAAAGATGTTATGCCAAAGGCCAATAGCACATGACAAGCCTCTCAACATTACTATTATCAAGGAAATGCAAATTAATACACAATTTGATACTGTTTTATATCATGTAAAATATCTAAATTAAAAAAAACACCTGACAATACCAAATGCTAGTAGGTACTTCAAACTACTGGAATTCTCATTTATTGCTGGTTGGCATATAACATTGCTTGGCAGTTTTTTGAAAATTTAAAGAGTATATTCAGAAATTTTACTCAAGTAATTCCTAAGAGAAATAAACATACATGAATACACAAAAACCTATAAAAAACATATTTAGCAGTTATATTTATAATACCCCAAATGTTAACAATTTAGTTGCCTATCAGTAGGAGAAAGGATAAACAAATTATGTATGACACATTGATAAAATGGAATACTTCTCAGCAATATAGAAAAGGAACAGACTGCTGGTAGATGTGGCAGAACAGAGGGAAAACAGTGAACACTGGCCTGAACAAAAGAAACTAGGCACAGAGAACATATTGTATGATTTCTTATATATGACGTTCAGAAATACATGTAGTGGTAGAAATTCTTATTTAAAATTTTATTATTAGTGGCTTAATTTCTTTACTGGAATCTGAAAGGATTCTTTTTTTCATTTTGAATCTGTTAACTTTACTAAGATATTGTTATGGGTCACTTTTCAGGACTACATTATGTCTTCATTTTTCTTCATTGTTCTTTTATTTCTGGAAAATTATCTTAAATTGTGCCTTTAGATATTTGCCTCTTAATATTAATGCTTTTTCCATTTTCTGATTCCTTTTTCAGTGACACCAATTATGTGTGGACTGTTTTCCTTATCGCTATTTCTCTAATTCTTTAAAACTCTTTATTCATTTCTAATTTACTCTGCTTGCTTTAGATAAGTGTATGCCCTAATATATTTCTAGCATTATCAATTCTCCTTTTTGCTGCTTCCAAATGGCTTTTATTAACTATGCACTTTGACTTCTTTATTAAGCTCTGCCAATTCTGAATTCATCTTA
This sequence comes from Myotis davidii, assembly GCF_000327345.1. Lineage (NCBI taxonomy): Eukaryota > Metazoa > Chordata > Mammalia > Chiroptera > Vespertilionidae > Myotis > Myotis davidii. The sequence goes on from NW_006297573.1 coordinate 3,723,978, forward strand.
TTTATTGTTGTTTCACAATAGTCATTCATTTAACAGATATTTATTGTGTCCCCTTCCATGTATTAGGTACTGTTCTCTCACTTGTGTGTCTCTTCTATGAACTTATTTTACAAAGTCATCTTTCACTCTCTTACACACACACAC
>NW_006297573.1:3724419-3732459 GCF_000327345.1 Myotis davidii
CTTATAGATGTTTCTCACATCAGTGTCTCCCTCCCTGCCTCCCTCCCTCCCTCCCTCCCTCCCTCCCTTTGAAAGATCTGTTCTTTCCTTTTTGATTATCATTCATCTTTGAGCAAAACAAATCCTTCTAGGCCTGTTACTTGTTGGAGGTTTGTATGAGGGTGGGGTCAGGACTTTGTTCCAGAAATAAAAGAAATTCTCCATCTGTCATTAGGTTGGAGGAATGGATTATTTATTTTAGATGTTATTTCTTCTCGGCTAACCTAAATTGGCTCTGCAGTGTTGTCTTTATTTTGAATCCCACGTGTGGATACACTCCAATCTTTTTAGTACGTAGGTGCCCTGAATACTTCTACCTCTATCACTTTCTGGTGACTCTTCTTTTCAAAGCTGGCTGATGACTACCTAATTTCTCTTTTTAATAAACACTTCTTAGTCCTTGACCTTTTTGTGTCATAAGAACATGTTTATTGTGCCTCCTCCTGAAAACTTCTTGCACCCTTGGTTTCTGTCACTATCCTCTCCTTATTTTCTTCCTTTTTTTTTTTAAAAAAAAAATCCTTTTGGTCTTCTTACTATCCTTCTTTCAAGATTCCACTTCTTTCAAATAACTTCCTTATGCCATAAGAATGCATTTTCTGAAGGTCAGAGCTATGTAACTTGACTCCCTGCTTATTATTCTGCAAAAACATCTTTATATGAAATAAAGTTTATGTCACTTAGCATTACATTTCAGTGTCAACATGTTCTGTTTCTTGCACATCTGTGTTTTCCAGTGCTCTTCATCCTGCAGATCCTATTCTTTGGAGCCATACAAACTAGATATAATTCACCAAACATAATGTTGAATGTCTGTGACTTTTTTTCCAACTGGATTATTCTTCCAGTTATTTTTCTCTGGTGAAGTCTATTCGTCCTTCGAAACCATGCTCTGGTGTAATCTATGACCCTCCTGTCCATGCTAATCAATGCCTTCAATGTGTTTCTACTCTGAATAATGCAGAATGCTCATTGCTGCCCATTCAACATTGAGTGTCCTAGACTATGAGCTCTTTGGCAGACAAACTGGGTGTCTTCTGTTGTTAGCAGTGCCTGCCAAACAGTAGATCTATGCTACTTGTTTCTTTAAATAAACAAATGAAGGTCTCACAACATTTAGTCCAGGGGTGGGCAAACTTTTTGACTCGAGGGCCACAATGGGTCTTAAACTGTAGGGCCGGAACAAAAGCATGGATGGAGTGTTTGTGTGAACTAATATAAATTCAAAGTAAACATCATTACATAAAAGGGTATGGTCCTTTTTTTTCAATAGTTTTATTCATTTCAAACGGGCTGGATCCGGCCCGCGGTTGTAGTTTGCCCACGGCTGATTTAGTCCTTAGGCCATTGCCTCATTTCCTGTCTAGCACTTAAAAACACCACCCGATGATAATCAAACAGCTCACAGATACAAGCTGTGGACTAGGAAGGTAATTTTTTCTCTATCCAGTATTAATTGATATAGTCTTAGACTTCACATGTGTAACAAAGATAGACAATGACCTATTTATTGTGGCAATCTGTCAAGTATGGGTAAGGCCAAAAGATGATGTTATTGAGCTTTATGGTAAAAGAGGGAAATAGGTGTTGCTTTTTTTATTAATTATTGAAGGAGAATGTTCTATACTGTATTCATGGTTGGATAATAATTAATAAATATTTGTTATTTCCTATAATCATTTGTGAATAGACTATAGTCTAAGGGGTTAATATCATTTCAGACATTATATCACTTCCTCATCTCATGATTTGTCCTCTCATTATCATTGTAATGTTTATCTTGTCAGATTATTTTGACCCCTTGCCCAAATCCCTTTAGACTCTTTTTCTCCAGGGAAGCAATTATGCTCTCTTGGTAATAAGAAAATTCAGGCATAAATAACTCTAAAGCAAAGTTACATAATGCCATGTTATTTCAGTTGTGGTTTTTAAAAGGAAAGAAGTTGAAAGGGTATCTTTGTGTTGAGGAAAAGAGAGAAAAGGCTTAATTGAAATGTTTTGATGAGGTTGTGATTAGCAAATCATTTAATGAGGACCTATTACATACATGTAAAACCCTGCCAGGCACCACTCACTGTTTTCTTTAGTTCTCACAATAACCCTGTGAGATAGGAGGCACTGTGCCTGTTTTTATAAATAAGAACACAGTCTCTGAGAGATCAAGTAAATAGCTAAATGTGACAGAGTTGAAATCTCAACCTAGACTTTTCTGAATCCACTTTCAGAGAGCTTTCCTTTATATAACAGCTGGCATGCATTGAATATCGTTTACATTGGAGAATCTGCAAATGCCTATCACTAAATACCAGAAATATTACTGCCGTCTTCGTACTACAAGCATGCAGTGTTTTAACATTTTAATAATATTGATCATATATTTGCAGCCATATCAGGAATATACTAGTATATAACAAATAATTGTTGTTGTTTTTTACCAATAGAAGCACGAGATGAGAAGAATCAAATAACTTATTAAAGAGTTTATAGTCGCTAATTGGGTTCTTGTTGGAGCTAAAAATCATTGAGAGGAAGTCTTGGTTGTTGTTGTTTTTTAATTAACTACTTTCCTGATACAACTTTACTTATCTTATAAGAGCACGGTTCACATTTACCTTCTCTGTGAATCCTTTCCTGGTCCTCCTAGGCAGACTTACATAACCTTCCAGCATGCTACTGCTGCACCGTATAAGTACGTCTATAATGTAACTTGTATCAATTGTTTTCCCACTTTACTACTTAGACTGTGTAATCCTTGAGGATAGAAGAACTCATGTCTTTTATCTGTGGACTCTTGGTGCCTACGCAGTACATGGCCTTCAGTAGTGCTCGGTAAATGCTTGTAGAAATGAAAGCCTGAGTACCTGAGCACATGAATTCATAAATGAATTGCTTGGTATTCAGGCCTTTGTGTTTTATCATGCTCTCTAATTTATAAATAAGACTTGCTGAAAACAAAACAAAGCACAACTCTTTAATTAACAGGCAACAAATATAGGCACTGAAGTGGAACAAACTGTGGACCAAGTACAGATTACTGGAAATTTAGTCTTAGTTATGCCATTCATTAAATCAGTGACAAATCAACTTTTATAGGGCTCTTTATAGCACCTGTAAAATGAGGGAATCACATATGGCAAAAGTGACAAAGATGGTACTTTAATAGTTTGGAAAACATTGCTCTATGGCATTTTATGGGCATATTATAGGCAGTACTATGGTGGATTTCAAGCTTTTCTTTTTAAGTGGCAGCAGCTCTTGTTAAATAAAATATTTCACAGGGCTTCAGGATGTAAAATAGAAAAAAATTTAGATTTTTATGGCTCCCAATTCTCTGTGTCTGCTAATACCTACTCTTTCTGCTCTCTTACCCCTTATATGTCAGATATATTAGATGCTTATTAAATTCTTGTGAGTCCATTCTTAGGGTTGATTTCACATCTTCAAAAATAAGCAAGGAATTTAGTTTCTGAATATAAAAATAATGACCAATAAAAAATATTTTCCTATGTTCCTTTATGCTCTGGCAAAACAATACTACACAGCATTCTGGTGTCATATTAGAGTCAGCCTTATGTTTTGGAGATTTCTTCTTTTTTAATATTTCCATATAAATATGAACTCCTGACCTTGTACTAGGGCTGGGATAGACTGTCCCCAAATTGAATCTCTGCTTCTAAATCATTGGCAGAGGTAATATCAAATTAATTCACTGAAACCAGTAAATGTTAAATCATTAATTCATTGGAGGTCATGAGATTTCCTCACATTTTTGAGATCTTCATCACAGGAAGTCTATAATAATGTATTTATATTTCTGAGAAAGGAGCACACAGAAATTTTGTGTGCTTGCTTAAAACAATAATGAACTCTTGTCCTTTGTCATTTCATTACTCCAAAGACTAGACAAGTGAGCATTTTAAGGTCAAGGATTATATCATATTTATTTTGTATTACCCATAGCATTCCCTGTCACACAGTGGGTTTTCAATTGTTTTTTGAAGACAGGAAAAAGTTTAAGTTGATGAGTGTCTGGGGTCTTTGAGCCTAAAAAGAAAATTTGGGCCAAAGTCTTCTCCATTTCCCACATGTTCCATGAAACATGTTTGAAAAACATTATACTGGTGACAATTTTAAAAAGTCTGGGAATAGGAACATAGACTTGTGAATGAATATCAAGAGTCTTCTGTATTAACTTAAAATAATTTTAGATATTGAAGCAAAGACCTAATTTAGAAGAAGAAAATATTTGTGAATTTTTGCTCAAGCATAAGAAGAAGTAGTGGCAAATTAGTATTTTTTTTGTTACTTTTAGATCTACAGTTTTATACACATAGTCTAAGTTTTCCAATTTAATGTAAATTTGTGCTAGATTACATAAAAGATTAGCTTTTCATAGGCTCCATATGAAAGCAATAGAATCCTATCTCTTTTTTGTTTCATTATTTTAAAAAAAATATGACTCTTTTCTTATCTTGAAATCTCACTTTTATTCTCAATTATCTTCTGTATCTTTGCCCTAACTCATCCTCATTTGCTGCTTGTTCTCTGACACACATTTGCTGCTTCCAAGAGGCAATGGAAAATAAGGATTAACTGCATGAGCTCTGGAGGCACCATGCCTGGGTGTGAATCCTGTTACTGCTCTTTCCTACATGAGTGAGCTTGCTGAGTTATTTACCCTTTCTGTGCTTCAGAATTACCACCTATAAAATGGAGATAAACATAGTTGTGAGCATCACATGAGATGATATAGAGAGAGATTATAGAATAGTGCCGACCACAAAACAATTATATCCTTCCACAAGAGTAAGAATATATATCCTGTCAATATCAGTTATTTGTGAGCTTATATTTATAGTTAGCAGGAATTCTGGTTCTATCTCTTTCCCCCTTATATCTGCTGCCTTTGGACTATCACATTTTTTTTTAGTGTATCCAAGGAGAGGCATAGAGCATATCTATTTTATTCATATCTATATGATTTATTTAAACATTTTCAGTAAATATCTATTGTTTGGCACAGGAAATAAAATAATTTAACAATATTTATTATGATCTTCTGAGAGGTTCAAAACTATGTTTTCTTAAAAATAAAAATAGCCTTGTGATGAATACTGTCAATAAGAAAATAAGCAATGATGTGGTAAGACCTTGTGACAAATGCGGGAAGTCAGTGAAGACTTTTCTGAAGAAATGACATGCAACCTGAAGGCTGAGGAATGCTTTAGGTATTATAGTGCAAAAAAAGTCCTGAGGCAAGAAGGCAGTTGGATGAACCCTAAATGTAGTTTGGCTAAAGAGAAATGAGTTAAAGGGGACAATGATGTAGGGATAAGGTAGGGAGGCAGGTAGAATCCAACACAGGAAGTTGAGGCTGAAAGGCATGCAAGGGTCAGATCTGTAGGGACTTACAAATCATATTCAGGATTTGGGATGATCCTAAATAAAACAGGAAACCATGAAGAATGAAAAATAGGTAAGTAATATAAGAAGTTTTGTACTTTTATAAAGATCACTCAGGAAATAGATAGAAGGGGACCAGAGGGGCTTCATTGTTTGTTCCTTAGTTACAGTACCCATAAAATGACGGAACTTCCTCTGTGAAGCTTTTCTTGATAATTTTCATCTGGAGAGGTGGCCTTCACTCCTTTGCTCACCTAATGAACTCATTGTCTGTGCGTGTCATAACACTTGTCACATAACATTGTGAGCTGACACATGCCAAGGGCACATTAAGTATTGCAGAATGAATAATCATTGATTCATTCCTCCAAAGACTAGACAATGAGCATTTTTAAGGTCAAGGATTTTATCATATTCATCTTGTATTACCCATAGCATTCCCTGTCACACAGAGGGTTCTCAATAGTTATTTTCTTGCTGTTGTTGAGGAACCAAAAGAAAAGAAGTGGTCAATATTCCTGATGGATGAAAATTTTGGATCATGGATGCAATTTTTAAATTAAATTTATTCAGGTGACATTGATTAATAAAATTATATAGGTTTCAAGTGCAAATCTTTATGATACATAATCTGTATATTGCATTGTGTGCCCACCATCCAACATCAAATCATCTTCTATCACCATATATTTGAGCCCCTTTACCTTTTACTACCCCCTAACCTCTTTCCTCTGATAATCATCATACTGCTGTCCATGCCTATGAGTTTTTGTTTGTTTTTCTTATTTATGTGTTGCTTTCAGTTAATTTAAAAAATATTGTATTGATTTCAGAGATGAAGGGAGAGGGAGAGAGCCAAAAACAATGATGACAGAGAATCATTGATTGATTCCCTCCTGTACGCTCCCCCCACCCCCCGCCCACACACACACTGAGGATTGATTCTGCAACCCAGGCATGTACTCTGACTTGGAATAGAACCATGACCATCATAGGTTGATGCTCAACCACTGAGCCACACTGATGGGCTATTTTCAGTTTTATAACCCACGTATGAGTGGAATCATATGGTTATTAACTTTTTCTGTCTGACTTATTTTGTTTAGCGTGATATTCTCAAGGTCCATCCATGTTGTCACAAATGGCAGTATTTCATCTCTCTATGTTTATTGGAACATTATTCATGGTGGCCAAGCCATGAAAACAACTGAAGTGTCCTTCAATAAATGATTGGGTAAAGAAGATATGGTACATACATACAAATGGAATACTACTCAGCCATAAGAAAAGATGAAATAATTTTTATGCTCTCATTTAAAGCTGGTAATATTAATTGGGATCTTAAAACACCTGTAATAGGTTTGTGAACTTTACTAATAGCTCTGAGAGTAGAATTACAATATCCCAATTTGAGCATGAGCAGGTACCCATAAAACACTTAAGTGAATTGAATATCTTTCATCCATACATTTGTTTGTACACATTTATGGTTCATTTTAGGAGATAGTAAAAATCACTAATTCTTTCTAAATCTCCTCTAGTCATGTTGCCACTTTGGTACAATGATAACTCAGAGATGGAAACCCTCAGATGTTGAGAGAGCTTTGAATATCAAATTCATCATTGATTTGACTATAGGGCTTGAAGATACCAGTTGAATATAGGGCTTCCCCTTTCCCAGTATTTATGATGGAACCCAAAATGGCTGAAACATAAAATTTATATGCCACTTTATGGCATTTTAAACTATAAAAGATAACTCGCTGGTAGCAGCGACTTTTTTGGAGTAGGAATAATAATTCAGTTGATTCAAACTTTTCCATTTAGATAGTTTTACTGGAGAGAAACTCACTAATAAGCTCATTAAGGCATTATTTATACAAGTAGAAACATGGGAATAGTATGTCACTTTCTGTTCTGTTATTGTCAGAAATTAACATTCATCCAAACAAATTATATACTAAGAATTTCTCTTTCTTGTCAACATGTGAATTGGTTTCGAGTTCGTATCCTATTAGTAATTTAGAGAGAACAGAAATTGGCTTTAAGTGGTTGTTCAGGAGACATGGTTTACTCAGAGCAGCATTTAACTTAACTACTTTGCAGTCTTATGACTATTAAAAGAATGACATGGTCTCTTTGTTACTTATCATTCACTCAGGCTGTTGGCGGTGATGCTGTCTCTAAGTTCTTGAGTTCACTAAGAATTCAGAGCCAAGAACTCTATAGCAACAGGAAGTTTATTTAGCATGCAAAGTGAAAGTACTTACAAAGATTTGAGCGGCTTGCTCAGAGAGTTGCCTTGGCCTTTTAGAAACAAAGTCGCAGAGGCAGAAAAGTTAGCCAGCTAGGCTGCGTGGACTCAGGAAACAAATTACAGAGGCAAAAGAAGGGCCCTTGGAGACAGGCTCGAGGGTTAGCCTGGGTCAAGCTGCTGCTACCCCTGCTCCTCTGGTGGCAAGTCTCCTGGGGACCCCTAGAGCTTAGGAGAAAGAAAGCAAAGGTACACGCCTGAAGACACAAAGCATGGGTGTGCCCTGGAGAAGTGTACATGCTGGATCCTTTCTCTTAATGGCTTTCATCTGTTTTCTAACAGCA
>NW_006297573.1:3732518-3752967 GCF_000327345.1 Myotis davidii
GGTTCTCAATAGAATATTCATCACAGCTTTCCAGGTATGCCCTTAGTATGCTTATTCATCAAAATGAGCATACAGGGTCAGGGTCATGTTCTCTACTGACTGGTCAGCACTAGGGTGGGGGGTTATTGGTTATTGCATGTGATCCTGATGCCAGCCATGGCATCATTTGTTCTGGTTTCACTTTCCTGGGCCTGAAGCTGAAATACAACTGAATCCTAAATGTTATTATCGTTTGACCAAAACTCTGTCTCAATGGTCAACAGTCTTGAGGCTTTTTTCCCTAAGATTATTTGATGCTGATCAGAACCTCATTGCCCTAAGGGCTTAATGCTTAAGGAATCCACTGTGCACAGGAGACAGAGGCAGTGAATCAGGGTGTTGGATGAGGCCAGTTCAAATCAGTTACCTGTCTCAGTTTCCCCATTCCACTTACCAAGGTATTTTCCTAGCTTCTTACTATCTTGTCTCAAGGCTAAGCTAATGGTTTAAGTTCATATTGTCTTAATAGTTATCAATTTTTATCTCTAAAGTCCTTGATACTTATTGCATACTTAAACAAGCTGATTTTTCTCTCCCAGAAATGCTTACATCTAAATGTTGGGTGCTCATAGTCTTAAGAAGTTTTACATAGAAAATGCCATTTCATATCACATACACTTTTTTTTTCTTAAATTTGTTTGCTTTTCATTATTTGCATCCCACTACAACAATTTTTAGGAGGAAGCACATTTGGCTTCTGTTTATCTTCCTAACAGTCGAATCCAAAAGCAGCTGTAATTGAGTGCAAGTCCTGAGTTTCTGAAAGTGTCATGAGACCAGTAGATACAAACTCATGGGAGGAGTTTTATACTTTATGTATCAAATTCTGGACATGTTTACCCATGTGTTGAGTTTAGAGAATTGATTTTTATAGTTTTTGTTTACTTCTGTTAGTTTCCTAGAATTTCATTGGATTCATAAAATTTATGGATAATTATAATCCAACTGCTTTACAACCCTCTTGACAACTGAGGACACCAAACGCACAGAGCTAGGTGGGTAGCTATGGCTGGGCAGCTGTGCAGCTGCAAATGGGGATAGCAATTTACACTCTGCTTTGTCCAAATTCCCCCCTCCCAGATCGTACTGTATTAGATGCCAGCCCAAACTAGAAGACTCTCCTTTTCTTATACTAGACTTTATGCAGTTATTTTATAAAGTTAAGACCCACTGGTCTAATGTAGAGGTTCTTAGACATTTGTACTTTATGAATCAATAAAATCTCCAAAGAATTAGAGGGCTGACATGAAGTTGCCATTGTTTAGTTTGTCAGTTGAGGCTATTAAAAAACAAAAGAAAGAAATGTTTGTGTCCCATTATGTTATCATCATTTCATAAATGGCCATTTTAAGATCTGAAAGGTTGAAGAATAGGACTTTTCCCGTTAAGCAAGAAATGGGGATGGTAACCCAAAATAGGGGATTAAAAACCTGAAAATATCACATATTCTCTAAGGAGAAAAAGCAGTATACAAAAGTGCTCAGGCAACTCCCTCTGAGAGGATGTCAGATTGATTCTGATACCACTCAGCACCCCAGCAACCTCCACTGCTCATATAAACTGACTCTGGGTAGGGGAGGATAGAATGTGAAGAGGGTTTTTTTTTAAATTTTGTTTTATTGCTTAAAGTATTACAAAGTGTAGTAAATATGTCTCCTTTTTTGCCCCCCACTTGACCTTCCCCAGCCTCCACTACCCTCCAGTGTCTTGTGTCCATTGGTCATGCTATAGAAGAGAATTACTTACTGGCCTAGAGATGGAAGTTGCCTTCCACAAAAGGACAATTAACTTCTGTATCTTTTAGGTTCTGGATAGGAAAACAAAAGGAATTTAACACAAGAAACAAACAAGCAAAAAAACACACACACAAAACTAATTACAAAAGTATTGAATGATGAAAAGGAAAAGGGGCCAGCCAGGTAACCCAAAGATTGGTGAAGCAGATACCATTTCTAATGAGGGAAGAAAGGGGATGATGGTGTTAACGGGAGTCTAGGAGTGCAGAGGAGGAGTCACCATGGTAGGAGCTGGGACCACCAAGAGATTGCTGTAAAGCTAGTGAGCAGACATTTGCTGAAGATATTGTGTGGTGGTTCTGGATCTGTCAGGAGGGAGTGCCCAATTTGCCTCCACTCCTGAAAGGAAGAAGAGAGTCCCTTCTCTTCTTCCAGTTTCCTACTAATAATTCCCATTGTCAGCACTACAGGAAGCCAGTTGGGAAGAGAACCCGTGAAATGTAGTTTGCGATGCCTCAGCCCCAGCATCACATAACAGAGTTAGGAATGGTGTCTGGGTCTGAAAGACATTAATAAAAAACTGAGTGTCTCATTTCTCCATTGGTCACTTATGCAGAACACTTTCTGCTCTGTTCTCTGTGCCTCTTTGAGCAAAGGATAAAGAGAAATGGAGAAAGATAGGGTGGAGAGGAGAGATAGCACTAAAACAGCCACTTGGTGTTACAAGGATGTTTGAGCTTATCCTGGGTCATGTGCATCGGGATTTAGGACATTTTGCCATTTCTTCAATGAAGAGAGTAGACCATTGCTCAAGGGGCCCTTACCAGCAAGGTGTCAATGCATACCAGTAGGGATGGGAGTGGAGGAGAGTGGAAAAGTTATTTTTTCCCAATAGGAATGCTCCTATTCACCTCTGAGGAGAGCCAACATTTGAACACCTGTCTTACAGAGGTTATCAGTACACAGTCTCTTTTTGCCAGAGAAGTAGTGACACTCAGTAGTGAACTGTAATTAAATACTCCATTAAGTAAGAAGGTTTTGCTTCTTTTTATTAACTCTTCTACTCCGCTTCAATGTGGAAGGAGCTAGAACCTGAAAAGGAAAGGAGGAAGAAAAAGCAGGCCAATTCCTCTTCTGGTGCAGAGTTCTATACACTGGCTACTGAGTGGCCTCACGTAGTCTGGCCACTGAGCCCAGAAAAAAAGGAGGACATGTGATTTAAACCAGTTATAAATTAGAGTTACGGACACAATCTGAACTGTTGCGAATGAAGATGAAATAGATTTGGCATTGCAGATGGAGAGCACTTATCGGAGAAAAATGGAAACCAGTACATATCTGTGCCCCACTGAGTTCAGAATGTTCAATAAATCAATTACGCACACAAAAAACAAAATGAAACTTTTTTGAAGGTCATTTCAAAATAAAGAGCAATCTTTAAATTGAAAAAAAAGTAGCGGAGAGTTTTCGGAAGATGGCGGCGATATAGGCAGACGATTACCCTTATTTTTCTCATTTCTTGAAGGTTGGGTCTAGCATGTAGCCATGGCATAGTATTTTATTTTACTTTATTAGAAAAGTATTTATTTATTTATTTACATATTTAAGAGAGAGAGAGAGAAACATCAATTTGTTGTTCCACTTATTTATGCATTCCTTGGTTGCTTCTTGTATGTGTCCTGACTGGAGATCGAACCCACAACCTTGGCATATCAGGACTTAATATAGTATTTTAAAATGATTATTATAATTAAGTTGACATTTCTATCAGTGAGGGATTACTACAGCTGACAACTTTAACCTGTGGAAAGAGAAAGTCACATGATTGCTACTCAACAAGGGTCCTTTACCTCATTTTAGCTTTTAAATATCTATGGAGAAGGGAGAAATGGAAAAGGCAAAATTATATGAGGAACACTGTAGTCTTTGAATGGAACAGAATGTTATAAAAGATTAATATAACTTTAAAAGCACCTTTTATGTGGAGAAATATAAAACCAGAGGAAAACTATTACAATATGCCAGAAATGGAATTTATGGTCATCGTATTTACTCATCACCTTAGAAATCCTTAGAAATAATTTGTTTTAATGAAACATATGGTGTTCTATTTATTGAGAATCAAATTTTGTTGATAGAAGAATAATCTCAAATTAATAAAACCTGAACTCTTCTCTCACCTACATTTGCCTTAAATTTGAGGCACTTAAAAACTTTAGTATTTTTTAAAAACTACTCCTGTTTGTGTTCTTACACAGTTGAAGCACATGGTTATGGAAAATTGATCCATTTAACTTACATTTATGACGTCAGAAAATGAAATAAAAATCACTTCATTCAGTTCTACCTCGAAAAGATGAATAAAATCCAGTTAGCTGCATAGTGATAGGTTGAGGCTTGTCTTTAGAACCAAAATGGCTCTAGTCTGAAAGTAGATGTTGGCCATATTTCATTACTGTTCCAAGACTTGATTTTCTCACCTGTTATGATTATTGTGCCCACCTTATTTAATTCAACGATTTTATGACACATATTTGAAATCATGTATGTATAGTACTTAAAAGCATGATAAATTCTCAATCTATGTTAGCCTAAATGAAAGACAACTGATACTAATAACCAACAATGATATGGCATGTGTAACCCTTAGCCTTCCATATTATACATAGCATAAAATAATACATTATAACATATAACATATGAAATTATATTACATACTATTTTATAATAATGTTTATAGTAAAATATTATAACAAAATGCTATTAAATATATTATAACATTTTTCAACATTCCCAAACAGAATCATCATTGCCATCAAAGAGTGATGATGTAAAACTATTTCTGCCTCACAAAAGCAACTTGATAGAATGCCTGCTGATTTTGTTTCTAAAAGCCATAAACCACTCTAGAACCCCAACTATATTCATTCTTTCAACAGGGTATTGAGACCCTGCTTTGGGTCAGTCACTGAGGGAAGATATTTTAAAACTGCCCTCTGGCTTTGTAAAGTTTTTGGAACAAATCTGTTATCAGGCAGTGTTCCAGCAGGAAATAGATTGCACTCCCAAAAGAGGGTAAATAAAGTATAATGGGTGGTATTATTTACAAAACGTGTGAGCTGGGCTGAGGATAAGGGGGAAGGGATGATGAAGCACTTAAGGCAGTGGTTCTCAACCTTCCTAATGCCACGACCCTTTAATACAGTTCCTCATGTTGTGGTGACCCCCAACCATAAAATTTATTTGTTGCTACTACATAACTGTAATTTTGCTACTGGTATGAATCGTAATGTAAATATCTGATATGCAGCTGAAACCGGTTTGGTTCAGTGGATAGAGCGTCGGCCTGCGGACTCAAAGGTCCCAGATTCGATTCCGGTCAAGGGCATGTAACTTGGTTGTGGGCACATCCCCAGTGGGGAGTGTGCAGGAGGCAGCTGATCGATGTTTCTAACTATTCCTCTCCCCTCCTCTCTGTAAAAAATCAATAAAAAAATATTTAAAAAAATAAATGAAATAGGAAAATTTTTTAAAGTAAATATTTAAAGCTTGACATTTTTTTTTTAAAAAAAAATATCTGATATGCAGGATGTATTTTCATTGTTACAAATTGAACATAAAGCATAGTGATTAATCACAAAAACAACATGTAATTATATATGTGTTTTCGGATGGTCTTAGGCGACCCCTGTGAAAGGGTCATTCGCGACCCACAGGTTGAGAACCGCTGACTTAAGGCTAGCAACAATGGAAAGAGCTACCAGCCTTATATCTGAAGGGTTAAGTGGAGACATTAGTTAATGGAACCCAGGGAAACTTGTCACCTTAGAAGAGGGTTGCCTGTAGGGCTGTGACTTAGAGGACTTTAGCCACTGCTACACCAGGGCCAGCAAGGAGGGACCATTCTTTTCTCCTGTCCTTCAATATGTTGTCTTTTATTTCCCATTGGCTGAACATACTCAGTCCAGAGGGCTAGGGAGCCATGGGCACAGTAGTCTCTGAGTATTGTAGGTGGTGGGAACCACACCAGGTGTGTGACTGATGGGGTCAGACCAAACCTGGATTCAACAACCTCGGTACTTGGGTTCCAGCTAGGCAAGAATTCAGAGCAAGACCCAAACTGTAAGAGAGTATATATTGGGTAAATGGCAGAGGTAGAAGTAATTCCTAAATTAAATGGGCTTAGGAAACAAGTTATAGAGGTACAAAAAGGGCCCTTGGAGCTTGGGAGTGAGGAAGCTAATGGTAATGTGTCTGGAGGGGATAGGGGAAGGGGAAGGGAAAGGCATAGCGTGCTCCTGGGAGGGTGAGTAAGCTGGGTCCTCCATCCTAAGGGTCTTAAGGGTGGAGATTTTAGGAGAGGTGCCAGGGAAAGATCTTAATAGAATAGCAGCGGTTTTCCAGGGTTGGGTCTTTCAGGGTTGGGTCTCCACTGATTGACTGGCCAGCACTAGGGCAGGGGCATCATTACTCAATGCAGCTGGTCCTGAGGCTGGTTTTGTTGCTTATCTGGGCCTGGAGCTGAAATACAACTGAGGCCTAGATGGTATTTCTAGGGAGGAAAAGGTCAGGGTATCCAAACCTCATGACCAGTGATATGCTAGGGGAGGAAAAGTCACCCTGTGGACTAGGGCCCACCCTACAATTGATTGTCCATTGCTAGGCACCCCAGGTTTTCCATCCTGGTGACCTTCGGTACCTGGTCCATTGTCCTTGCTCTGTTTTGGCCTGACTAACTGTGTACAACATGAGGACCAGTCTCCTGGGGCACAGGCAGAGGAGTAGACTTAAGGATGTCAAACGAGGAATATCCAGAAAAAAATCTGTCCTTCTTTTCTTTTTTGTTTTATTTTACATAACAGATGTTGGGGTTTATTTCTGAATATAGAATAATACATTTTAAAATGTAGAACATTTGGAAAATTGCCTTGTTACTTGAGATCCTGCTTTTCCTAGCCAGGCTTGCTCCCAGTTGAAGGCCCATGGATTTATCTGATAAGCTTTCACACTCAAAGTGTCACAAAACTTAAATTTATTTCCATGGCTAAGGCCTGGCAAAAATCCTCTAGATTGCCAAAACATCTCCTGGTGTTTCCCCGGATAAATTTATCTTTCTGCTTGTCATCAATTTCCTTAGCATGGTATCTTCGTACATGTATCATACTCAGTATATTAAATTTCTTTCCCTATTTCTGCATACCATTATCTCCACTAAACAAATTCTACTTTTTATTATTAGGAAATCTCATTTTGCCTAAGCTGGTTTGGTTCAGTGGATAGAGCACTGGCCTGTGGACTGAAGGGTCCTGGGCTCGATTCCCATCAAGGGCACATAACCAGGTTGCAGGCTCCATCCCCAGTAGGAGGTGTGCAGACGGCAGCCAATCAGTGATTCTCTCTCATCATTCATGTTTTTATCTCTCTCTCCCTCTCTCTCTCTTTCTCTCTGAAATCAATTAAACCTGATTTCCTCCCTGAAGTTTTTCCTGAAACCCAACACCAATTATTTCATCTGAGGAGAGTTTTCATCTTAGAAGAGCTTTATTCACAAATAGGATTTCAGTATTTAATTATATTTTTAATTACTCATTTAACAAATATTTTTGAGCACCTACTATGCAGCAAAGTATATTCTTCTCTAACTAAACCTAAAATTCTTGGGGGCTGGATTTGCTTTGAGCTTTATTTGTATCCCATCATGCCTTGCACAAGTCTAAGAAGGGATAGTTCAGGTTTTACTCTTCATTTCTGCTGGGCAAACTTGATCATTGTTCCTTCTCTGAAGAGAGCCTAGAGATTTCTACTCCAGTTGTGTTGTTTAATCCTATTTTTAAGTGCATTTCCTGCCAAGCAATGTGAATGTAAGATAAAAAGTAAATTTTGCCTCATAGATGTTTCCTACTAATTTATTCTATGAAATTATTTGTTAGAGGTCACTTTGCTTTTCTTATTTTATTCATAGAAATATACCCTACTAATTATGACTCTTTGAGTACAATAACATTTGTATCTTTTTTTAAAGAAAATATATTTTATTGATTTTTTACAGAGAGGACAGGAGAGGGATAGAGAGTTAGAAACATCGATGAGAGAGAAACATCCATCAGCTGCCCCTGCACACTCCCCACTGGGGATGTGCCCGCAACCAAGGTACATGCCCTTGACCGGAATCGAACCTGGGACCCTTCAGTCCATAGGCCGACGCTCTATCCACTGAGCCAAACCGGTTAGGGCACATTTGTATCTTGATAGTCCTGATGCTAAACTTACCAGTTGTATATATTTCATAATGCTGCATCTATTTTGTTAACTGTATGAGTTCAGCTGGCATGCTCCTAGAAGATATTAGGATACCATAATTTGTCAACTAGCTATGGCCTAAGACTTTGGTCTTAGCCTATTGCCATTCCTTCATTTCTTCATCCAAGATAAGTATATATCATTTATCTCACAAAAAAAACTGACCCCAAATATATGAAACACTAAGTTTTGTAGAAATAGGATTGTTTTAAAATAAGTTAATAGTCTCATGTAATTTATGAGAATTATATATATCTTGTGGCTCATAAAATAATATATCACAACATTTTGAAAAATTTTAAAAAGAAAGGTAACCTCCTATAACTCATAGAAAATCCATAGGTTATTTAATATTTTTCTATGCCTGTATTTTTATAGAATTATAATCATTGGGTGTAATTTTATGACTTGCATGTGAACCTTGAATTTTGAATCTTGCCTTCTTATTGAACTTAGCAGCATAAACTTTCGTTTTTGGGTTCCACCTCACAGAGGCACTCAAGATAGTAATTGTGATAAAATACCTGCTATTTGTCTACTTTTGTTAGGTTTCAAGCAGCCTTTGAGTGCAAGCCCTGAAATTTTGCCTACTCCTGTTAGGAGAGTGTTAGAAGAATTCAGCAATTATAAACATTCCTTGCTGTATGCTGAGGAAATTCTTTTTCTTGAACTATGGAATCAAATCCCTGAAAAGCCCATAGGGCTCTCTCCCTAGAACACTATAAAGGTTAAGTTTCTCCCTCCCCCCACTCTCATATCTATTCTCAGTTTTGTCGCCAACTCCTGCATAATATAGTCAAATTATGTGGTAGAGATTCAACCCTGGTTTCCTGGGTGATGCTACAATGCCACTACTTAGTATTCCCAGTCACACAGCTACCATTTCATTACGCTCTTCATCTATATATATCTTCATGTTCTAGAAGCAGACTTTTCAAATCAGGCATGCATTAAGAGTTTAAATACACAGAGTGAAAAAAAACAGGAGCTTCTTGAGCTAAGCAGAAATGCAGGACATTTTCTTTACCGGGATCTTGAGAAATCACCATGTGGACAAGTGGTTCTTGAAGGATTTGATGATTTCTACAGCATATCTTTTCCAGTTTAATTCTGCAAACTCAGAACTCTTCATATTCTCTTAAAGGCTATCAGA
This sequence comes from Myotis davidii, assembly GCF_000327345.1. Lineage (NCBI taxonomy): Eukaryota > Metazoa > Chordata > Mammalia > Chiroptera > Vespertilionidae > Myotis > Myotis davidii. The sequence goes on from NW_006297573.1 coordinate 3,741,747, forward strand.
TGGCTCAGCTTTAAATTTGGGCCTGTTTTAATAGCCTGAGTTTTCCTTTTGAGCTTCCGCAACTAGGATGCACCCTTACATTTTGGTAGTTATTGAGGTTGTTGATCTACACAAAACAAACGTCATGAACTGCAGTGTCTCTACCTCAAAATGCCCAGGTGTGTGTGATATGAATCAGGGAATTCTAGCTTTTTCTAGTTACTGGTTGTTAAAATTCTCTGTGATGAATACTTGCCCAAGTACCTATTCATCTGTGAGGTTTAAACTAATAGTAAAATTGAAATTAAGAATTTTTTAACCATGTATATTTTTTGTATTGGTGTATTCCCCCCCCCCCTTTTTGACAATAGTATCAAGGGATCATATTTCTTAAGGCCTAAATCTGCCATGTCTTAGCTATTACCTTGGCCAAATGATTTTCCTGATCCTCTGTTCTCTCATTAGAAAAAAAAAGAAAACAATCTCACAGACTTTTATGGAAATCAAATGACATATTGTATGAGGTATAACTGTTAAAGAATAAAAACCTTTACAAATATACATTTTATCTACATTCTTAATGATCATTGGTTATTTGGGAGCCCAGTTATCACAATTTTCTCTTTTCCCAAATAGCTTTGCACTTATTTCTTGGATTTTTGGATTTTGTGAACCTCTTTTCTCACATATCAGATTGCACTGACTTGTTAAATTGTGATATTTACTTGTGCATGTATATTGCGTGCATTCAAATGTTCATTTGGAGAATGCAAATTTATATTTGACTAAGGATACCAAACTGTTCATTTTGTGTGTCTTTCTTCCCCTTGTAGGTCTTAAAACTTGTCAGCAAAGCTACCCTGAACAATAGGCATCCTGAGAAGGGAAATTTTTCGTCTCTATAATGAAGAAAAGCAGGAGTGTGATGACAGTGACGGCAGATGATGTAAGTTCCAAAAGTCAGAGATTCCATCCACCTTTTCTCTGCTCATTAAAGGAGTCACTCCACAATTCTGTACGAAGGATAGGCAAGGACGTTTAGCACCACCACTTTGTCACTCAGTGTTTCTACGACCCAGACATTATCAGCACCTGCACCCAGTATTCTTCGAGGTGGACAGCAGGAGCGCTGCCCTTGCTGCAGCTTGGAGATGGGTTCCACTTGAGCTTTATGGTTTTCATTCCCCAAACCATCAATCTCTGGTGCACGCCCACAACCTAACTCTTAGAAACTCCTCTTGTCATGCTGCCTGCATTATGATGACTTTCTTTCACACTTTTACTCACATACAACTAACCTTTGAGAGTCACCCCCTATGTTGGGGGTCTTTGACAACTGCTCATTAGAAGTTTGTGATGCATACGTCTTCTGGGTCTTGGTTAGTGTGGTCCTTACAGCAGCAGCAGCAGCATTACCTGGGTGTTTTTTAGAAATGCAGTCTCAGCCACACCTCAGAACTACAGATAACACTGTATTTCAACAAGATCCTAGGGTGACTAGATATGTATAGTATGTTTGAGAAACCCTGTCCCATGTCATCTGGAGAAGTCTGTAAACTCACCATCTTCAGAGCCTTGCATCTTGGACACCTAAGATGAAGTATCTCCTTTGTTTTCTATTCATCAGTTCCCCTTTAGAGTATCTTTAATTGTCCAGTCTTTACTCAGTTTATGTTTGTGAGTTAAAAGTTATATGCCACTAATCAGATTTGCAGAAGGAAGGGAGGGAGGGAGGAAAAGAAAGTAATTTTCGTTGTTCTCTGCAATAGCTCACTTTTTGTTGTTGTTAAACTCCTCTTTCACAGGTGGGGGAGGGCCTGAAAGTAACTTGAACTTGCAGGTTGATGTAAAATGTTATCTTTTAGATAAAGTCCCAGTCTTTCAGGATTTTTCCCAGCTCTCATTCTTCCCCTTTAATCACGTGCCATTGGGCAAAGGGACAGACTTAACAATAATTAGCATTGTGGTAACATATGTGTGATATTGTCCTTGTCCTGCATGTTCCTTTTCTGCTAGTGTTTGCTGTTGTCCAGTTGAGGAACAGTTCATTTCCCCAGATCTTTGGTTGTTTAGTCTCTGCCCTTGGTCCAGCGCTGCTTCGGCTTGTGACAGGGGTAGCAGGTGATGGTGCTCTCTGCATGAGCAGTGCAACGTCTCAGTTCACTTAGAGTTTGACCTTCTCCTCCACTTCCTGGGCTCTTTACCTAAGTATTCAGTGGGGGATCTGGTTGTTTAAAAGATTCAGCCCTGCTTTCGGGTAGCCCTTAACGTTTGGGCTCTTCACCTCATGGACTCCTGGTCCCTTTGCCCCAGGCTGCAGCAAGTTATTGACAGGGAAGCAGAGGCTAATTCTCAGCTACCTTCTGTGTCCCTTTATGGCTGTGGGGACGTCTAGGACCTGCAAGTGCAGAAGGAGACTTAGGCGTGCTATGAGGCTCTTGTCCTCCAATACATACTCCTTTGCCATCGCTATTTCTACTTTTTATTGTTAAGGGATCTCATGAGTGTTCTGTTCCCATTATCCATGACCATGTTTTCTTTCTTTGTTTCCCCCTTTCCTGTTGCTTGACCACAAGGGAATGTCCCTTAATTCATAGTCCATGTTCTCAGTTACAGACAGTGAAAGCTGTGTTTAGACATTCATGCTCCGTTCAGGATATCTAAAGGGAAACTTCTGGAATTTAGAAATCCCTTTTCTCTTAAAAAATCAACTTGGAATTATTCATTAGTACTATTTGTATACTGTGTGCTCCAAGATTCTATTTTCTGGAAGAATAAAACTAAGCAATGCATGCCATCTAAAAGATGGATAACTGCTCTTTCACTTTCATCTCATCCTCCAGTTATAATCCCGATCCTCCCTGAGGCCATTGTTGCCACAGTCAAAAGATGGGAAGGTTGCATATAAGAATTTGCAAAATTCTTATATGCACTGCACAGTCAAAGATGAGGGCCCTGAGGGTCATTTAATGCTTCCAATACTTCCCATTTCTAGTTTCGATAACATTTGCTGGCCTACTATTCAAATTGAATGTGTATGTAAGCACACTATATATCCTTGGAAATACCTAATCCCATTTTCTCACTATGAGTCTAATCATAAAAATTCCAAAATTAGAGCAAGCTCTAAAAATGACTGAAATACACTAAACAAAAGACAAACAACAGCAGGAACAACAAAGCCTTGACTACTTAGGCACTGACATGTGGACACTTTAGTGGTCCTGACATTAAGGTAAGTTTTAATATGGGGATAGGACAAAGAATCCCTTTGGTGTTCCCTTTCTTCCTCCCTCCAAATTTTTCCTACCAAAGTGCAGGGTTTCACCTTAGCTCTTCTTTTATGATAACCTTTTGGAATTACATTAGCAAAAATATTGATTTTTAAACAAGGATTAGCCAAGAAGATGAGGATGATTCAAAACTGAGTGTTTCCATTAGGGTTATAAAGACGTAAGTTAATTTTAGTCAGTGTGATACATTTTAAAATTTGTGATTTCCAAAGGACACATTCAAATGACTGTTCCTTTCCCCCAGATCTGTGATGCGATGAGTGGTGTAGTGTCAGCTAGAGTTGTGCTGGTTACAAGAAAATAAGTCCTAGGTCGTAAGTTCAGTAGTTGAGAATTAATCGAATTAGATTTTGCCTTTGAAAATATTAGTACTGTATAAATTATAAGTATAAATTAGAGAGCTTTAGGAAATTATGAAAAACTCTACATGGGCTAATTAGCATTTTAAACCACTGTTAATGTTTCCAGTATTTAACTTAATTTCTAAAAAGCTTTTTTCCATTATGATCATTTATGGTAATGTATTTTCATCATTGACTAAGATTTTTTCAAACACATTCCTTTAACTCAACTTACGACTTTAAATCTGTAAATTCAAGCCTCTTGGCAAGTCAGTGGGGGGGATATTTTATGGTAGGTGTGACTTTGTTACTTTTCAAATAACATGTGTCAAATAAGTACCTAGTTCATTTGCTATAATATTAAAGCCTAGTTGATAATATTCCCATTTTCTAAAAGAGAAAAAATATCCAATTTATTGGGAGACTATGATTGTTGGTATTTAACTTAATGATATACCTGTTTCTGTTCTCTGGTACAGTATTTCTTGCATAGGAGGGAAAGTATAGTCTTAAGACTTTGCTTTGCAGATAATCAGTACTTTCTTTACATGCAAATTTGGAGCTAAACTGATTTATAGTTATGAGTTCTGAATTTTAGTTTGTTTTTTTAATCTCTCTTTAGGAAGACTTTGTATATTCTGTCTTCTTAACGAGTCTGAGTGTTTTTTGAGAAATAAACTTAATTCTTCTACGTTTTCACCTCAGCCTCTTATTTGTAACACACACACACACACACACACACACACACACACGGACACACTAATACAGTAAATGCTAGGTCTACAGTGCATTTAATATAACAACCAGTTACTGAACAGTAAAATGCTGAATACATTCCAGACTATTTCAAACTGCAGGAAATTCTAGATTGTTTTGTTTCTTCCTGTTATTGAAGTGTGTTTCTATGGAATCTCAAATAAATTGTATTCCAAAACCATAATTATATTCCAAGCACAAGAAAATATGATTATATTCCATTTTAGCAGGGCAAGTGAGGCCCCTGCAAATTGTCAGGCCTATTCTTGCCTACATTTCCATCAGCAAAATGTCCTATGCAGATCAGAAAGTATAAATTTCTAGAGTGCAATCTCTATGAGAACATTTACTATGCTGTTTTTTTGCTGTTGTAGCTTTCTTAAATAGCACAGTGCAAAACTATAATAGGTGTGCAACAGATACTTGTTGAATGAACACAGTTGGACCCTTAAACGTGAGTTAATTATTCTTGTATAAACCAGGATGGGTGGAGGAGTGGGGGCAGAGAAGTTTGTTTGTTTAAACCTCAGGACGTCTAGTCCTAGGTCTCCTAAGTCTACTTGGAAGGGTTAGTAGGAAGTACCTGCTGTTTTTAAAGGCACATACTGATTTTCTAGTGAGAGACCTTGGCCTGATGGTAAGACTTCCATTATTCCCTGTTAAGATAAGAGTACAGAATGACAATTATATCTTTCAAACTCCAAACTGCTATCAGTGGCCATTTGAGGTGCTGTAACATTTTCTGTCTTTGAGCTGGTTTGGATGGTAAACCAGGCAATAATTCATTTGGGATCCCCACTCCCAACAGGACCAGGAACCACAGTCACCAAAAGATATATAGGAAGAATAAATAACTCTAATCATTGGTGATAGGACAGTGCTTTTATCTTCTCACAATAATTTCATTTATGTCAACATTAGGGCAAGTATCAAACATTGCAGTCCAGCTAAGAACTTGATTAATTAAACTCCTCTCTCTCTCAGTGCTTATATAATGTGTGCAATAAACACACATACATACACACACACACACACACACACACCACACACAGAAAAAAACAAAATAAAAAAAAATCTCAATCCTGAGAAGACTTTCTATTGGAACAAAAATAGTAGTCAGCCATAATTCCATAATTATTCCATTTTGCTATCCTATGATAGAAAATATTTTTACTTTAAAACACTAAGCTATGAACTTTATACTTTAGCCAGAAAAGATTGTTCCTATGTTGTGGAATATCATTGATTTTCTACTTTTTTTTCCCAATTATAAGCTTTCATTTTAGCAAATAAAAGGCAACTACAAAGCAAAAGAAAGAAACATCTCAAAATTTTCCCATAAATGGGAAATATTACTTGCAGTCCTAAAGATCACCATGAATATGCAACTGATATATTATTCTAAAATTTGAGAATTAACCTCCTTCTCTCTTGTTCTCTCTTAAGCTTTTGACATCAATGTTAGATTCCGATTGTGGGATAATGAATCGGGACTTTCTGAGTGACAACTTGATCATTTAGTTTCTTATTTTACTCCACTGTGCATCATTTTTAACATTTGATTTTTCTTTTTTTCTCTCTCTTCTTTTTTTCTTCCCCTGTGGATCCTCCAGAATGTTAAAGATTATTTTGAGTGTACCTTGAGTAAATCCTACAGTTCTAGTAACACACTTGGGATTGACCTCTGGAGAGGGAGACGGTGTTGCTCAGGAAACTTACAGTTACCACCACTGTCCCAAAGGCAGAGTGAAAGGGCCAGGACCCCTGATGGCGATGGCATTTCCAGACCAACCACGCTGCCTTTGACAACACTTCCAAGCATTGCTATTACAACTGTAAGCCAAGAGTGGTGAGTAGCCCCCACATTAAATGTCAATTCTAAGTTTTATGTTCCAACTACTCCAAATACAAGTTCCTCTTATTAAAATATTAGTTATCTGTGGGAAAACTAAGGCTATTGACATTTTGACAATTTGTTTTCCTTTGGGTAGAAGATGAAACCTTTGTAACAGTAGAGGTATTTTCTACCTACTTAGATTGGAAGGAGCCTATTGAGGAAGAAATGTGATACTTTTTTTATTATTAATGTCAAGGGAAAGCAAAATGACTTCCCATGAAATTTTTATAAAAAGAACTATTGAATGTGTGTGAATATGTTTAATTTAATAAATCAATATTATATCAGTTCCGGTCAAGATGGCAGCATAGGTAAATGCGGCACTCGAATCCTCCCACAACTACATTAAAATTATAACTAAACTATAGAACAACCGTTATTCAGAACCACCTGAAATCTATCTAAACCAAAGTCCTGCAATTAAAGATATAAAGAAGCAGCCACATTGATACGGTAGGAGGAGTGGAGATGCTGAATGAGCTGGTCCCACACCCAAGTGTGATGATAAATATCAGGAAGAAAATCTTGCATGTGGAGGCCTCCTAACGAGTGAGGGGTCCCAGACCCATACCGGCCTCCCAACCCGGGTTTCAGTGCCAGGAAGAGAAGTCCCCATCACTTCTGACTGTAAAAACCAGTGGGAAGTGTGGCTGAGTGAGATGGAGGGCTTCTGGAGTCCCAAGCAGTGTCTCTTAAGGGGCCTGTCCACAGACTTACTTGGGCACACTCCTTCTGAGTTCCAGCACTGCAGCAGGAGCTCAAAAGGCTCCAGGGACTTATGGAAGGAACTGAACTATCTGGCATTAGAATCCCCCAAAATGAGGATAGTGTAAATTACACTATCACGACACTGAGTAAGATGGAGGGCTTCTGGAGTCCCAAGCAGTTTCTCTTAAGGGGCCTGTCCACAGACTTACTTGGCCACACTCCTTCTGAGTTCCAGCACTGCAGCAGGAGCTCAAAAGGCTCCAGGGACTTATGGAAGGAACTGAACTATCTGGCATTAGAATCCCCCAAAATGAGGATAGTGTAAATTACACTATCACGACTTCAGGTTTACCAGTACTCGCATCATGGGGGAGCCAGAAGGAGAAAAGAGAGAGAGCAAGAAATATGGTGATTTTAAAATCACTTTGTTTTTATCACTTATTAAGGACCAGAGCTAAACATATTAAATCATTGTGCAATACAGTTCCAGTAATTCATTAAAATCTGTGATTTGTATAGTGTGCCATAAAACCTTGCCACATGCTGCGATCTATCCACTACGCTGATGGGTAGTCCAATATGTGCTCACTTAATAATGCAGGTCACCTTCTAATTGATGGTTATTAAATACACTAAGGATTACATCACCAAGACTCCAGGTATCATAGTTATTAGCATGAAGTAGCTCACCAAAGAGTCTCTATGTGATTGAGAGGCCTATTACCACATTCTAGGGACACTGGGCTAAACATTTGAAAAGCACTGACTTACATCTTATGTTTAGCTGAATTAACATTGAAACAGTCATAGCCAATCACTGAGAACTAAAATGGGCACATTTCACCCGTCCTGCTTATTCAATCACATAGCTTGTGTGATTAGTCTTGATTATGTTTCTGCATACTCACAGATTTGGAGTCGTAAAGAGTCCACAGACTTATTTTTCAGCATGTTGACAATGGTGTCAGTTGTTATAGTATTGAAATGCTTCACACCAGTTAGTAAATACCAGTATATGCTTTTTAGAGCTATTTTATTGTCCCTGCTACCATCAAAGGCTTCCCCAGAACAAATTCCTCACAATCCAACAACAAGAGAAAGTGATGACTGGCATAAGCAGGAGTCCAGTTTTGACAGGTGTGGTGCTGTATCTGTTAAAATAATACTCCTTGCAAACTTTGAGTTCATTTAACTCAAGGATACTTTGAGAGTTCTGGAATTGTCCCTTCTGTGGAAGTATCAATTCCCAGACTCTGACATTTGGGACATGCTTGTCTATCCGTCTAACTTGAGTATATCTATCTGTACAAAGAGAGCAATTGTATTCACTCCATAGGCCATTGTGAGAAGTAAATATGCTTATCTCTATAAGGTACCTAGATTAGTTAAAAGCATATGTTAAGTGATCAACAAATGGCAGTTTCTCTCCTCTTGATCATTAGCCAATAAATCCTTCTGGAAATTAGAAGCCATGTTTAAAGTATCAATAGCCTCATGCTGGGTATCAGTAGTTGATAGGGAAATGGAGAATCTAGACATAATCCAGAAACTATATATTATGTAGTCAGACAACACCGCATATTAGTAATTCACTCATAATATGTTTGTTTTATTTCAATTACCTGGATACTTTTGAAAGTATGAGAATATTCAATCATTGACTCTAATATCTTCCATAACTTATTTTCATTATTTGTCTTTTGGGATTGTATTCTGGTAATTGCTTTTGTTTTGTTTTTTCCTTTCCACTTTGCTAGTTCTCTTTCCAACTATGTCAAATTTGCTGTTAAATCTACTAAGTTGAATATTCTGTTTTATTGCATTTTTAAATTTTTAGAGTTTGCATTTATTTACTTGTTAAAGATGCTAGGTAATTTTGTGTAGTTTACTTCTCCCCGCATGTATGTTATTTATTGCTGCATGAGAAATAATTTTAAAACTTAATGGTTTAAAGTAACAAATAGTTATTGTCTCACATTTTCTGTGGATCAGGAATCCAGCTGTGGCTTAGCTAGGTACCTCTGACTGGATCTTTCATAAAGCTAGAATCAAGCTATTGGCCAGTGTTGCAATTATTTTAAGCTAGACTAAGTGAGTGGGATATGCTTCCAAGCTCACTCACAAGGTGCTTGCAGCTTGTTGACTGGAAAAATGAGTTTCTTGCCATAATGCCTTTCTAGAGGGCTACTCATAAAATGGTGGCTCATTTTTCCCAGAGTAAAAGGCTGAGAGAGAAAGAGAGATAATAGTAAAGTATTTTTACAGCTGAATCTAGGAACTGACATTTCATCACATTTACACGTTCTATTCATTAGGTCTAGCCCACACATAAAGAGAGGGACTGTACAAGGGTATGAATACGATGAGGTGGGAACCAATTTAGACGCTGCCTACACATTGTAGATATTTTGAAGGTTTGAAAAAATTTTAAAAACATAGTGAGAATAGTTATTTTATCCCTTTGCTCATTTAAATATGATATGATATTTAAATGAGCAAAGGGTCTGTTTTTTATTATCTGTTTTCTGATGGTTCTTATTCATACTTTTTTAATTAAAAATCTACATACAGAAAAGTATGCATATCTTAAGGGTATAACCTGATAAGGTTTTACAAACTGGATACAAACATATAACCAGCACCCCAATCAAGAAACTGAGCTGTAACCAGCACCCGCAGGCCTTCTTTTGTGCCTCTTTCCAGTCGCTACTTTTTCCTCACTTCTATCCATATCGTTACTTGATTTATTTAAAGTATTCTTAAGGTTCTGAGTTTGGAACTTGATAAAAGCATCTACTGTAAAACAAATTGTACCCACCTGCATCTTTTCAGAGTGGATAACTCTGCCCATTTGATGCTTTCCCATACAGTACTGGGCTCAGTTACTGTGCTGTCTGGCTCCCCTCTAATGTGCTTCATCTTTGCTCTGCTTTACTTTAGGGTCTTAATCCCACATTTTCGTTTGTCAGGGTGTGAGCAAAATATAAAGCTTCATCTACAATGAACTGTATCACCAGAAAATTCACCTAGTAGTTATTTTAGTATTCTAAAAATAATGGCCTTTGTCAATCTACATGAATTCAGATTTGTCTACAGTTTTCTCCATAAGCCCTAATGGATAATGAATTTAGAAAATTCAGTTTAGAATTCAGATTTGTCTACAGTTTTCTCCTTAAGCTCTAATGGATAATGAATTTAGAAAATTCAGTTTAGTGCTGCCCACTTAAGCTTGGTACCAGCAGCTTTAAATTAGCACTGTACTAGTGCTATGTAGAACATGAAGAACTCAGCTGTTTTGCAAAAATATTGCATGCTGCCAAATGATATGCAAACACTTTTTTCTTTGGGGGACTTTACCTCCAGTAACCTCATCATTTTCTTATAGTGAAGAGCCAAGAAAGTTTCCCTTTTTGCTCTGGTACAGTAACCATTCTGAAATATTCCCAGACTGTATTCTAAAAAGTCATACTTTTGGGGAAAAATAGTTTACCAGAGCTCCATTCCAGCTAGGGGCAGGACATTTCCTCAACGTTAGCCCCTCTGGCCTGTCTATCTTACCTAAGGGTGGGATGAAGCTAAGAAACACTTGTGACATAGGTCCACTGCAAATCTGAAGTTTAATTATAAAATTATGAAATGCTTCCCCTGAACACCTTACTACCACACCAACAGGGTTTCAAGATAATAAGAGTAGATTAAAGCTTTAAGAGCTTCAGGAGAAACAGACTTTATGTAGGAGTAGTTTCTAGGGAAGGGCAAAGAAAATGGGAGAGCAAAACAAAGATACCAGAGGCATTTGAAACCTCCAGCATCCATAGTGATCACACACATTTGCAGCCAAACCCTAGCCAGATTAAGATGAAACTTCACACTAATGGCATTTGCCTTAGTTTCTCTTACCTGATACATCCTCTTGCGCTTTTAACAAGAACATTACCCAGCATGATAAAAGGCAAGAAAAAAAGGAGCAAACCAAACATCAGACCCAGATATGACACACATGTTAGAATGATCAGAAATAGGATTTAAAATGACTGATATGTGTAATAAGGGCTCTAATAGAAAAATAAAAACAACCAGAGACCTGGTGGGAATGCAGACTGGTGCAGCCACTGTGGAAAACAGTATGGAGTTTCTTCAAAACATTAAAAATGGTACTGCCATTTGACCCAGTAACACCACTTCTAGGAATATATCCCAAGAAACCAGAAACACCAATCAGAAAGGATATATGCACCCCTATGTTC
>NW_006297573.1:3753122-3758084 GCF_000327345.1 Myotis davidii
TGGGAAGGCTGGAGAGGGTTGGAGGGTGGGGGAAGGTAAGAGATCAGCAGAAGGACTTGTATGCATGCATATAAGCATAACCAATGGATGCAAGACACTGGGAGGCGGATGAGGGCATGTGCCGGCGGGTAGGGGAGGCGGGGCGAAGTTCAATTGGGAAAAAAGAAGGAGACATATATACTACTATTTGTAATACTTTAAACAATAAAAAAAGAAAAAAGAAAAAAGTTTGCATTAAAAACATAAAAACAAAACAAAACGAAAAAACAATCAGAGAGATTAGTAGTGTAATGCCAAGAGCTGGAAACTCTAATAAGACAAAATCAAAAGGAATTGCTGGAAATGAAAACTGTAACAGAAACAATGAGTTCATCAGTAGTCTAGGTAAGGCTGAAGAAAGAATAACTGAGATTGAAGTTAGGTGAATGGGACCTTGCCCAACTGAAATGTAAATAGAAAATAAAACTCTTACACTTAAAACAAACAACGAAATGCCCAAGAACCATGTGACAATTTCATAAAGTGCAACATATGCATATTTAGAATATCAGAAGTGAACAGACAATGGCGCAGAAGTAAATATTGAAGTAATAACTGAGAATTTTTTTGAAATTGATGATAGACACTAACCACCAGGAAAGTTAGAGAATACCAATAAGGATAAATACCAAAACATCTATACCTGGGTATATCATGTTCATACTTCAGAAAACTCAAAAAAAAAATAAAATCTTGAAAGAAGGCAAAGAATAAAAATCATATGTAGAAAGGAGCGAAGATAAGCATTAGAACAAAGTCCTTGTTAGAAACCATCAAAGCAAGAGGTAAATGGAGTCAATTATTTAAAGTGTTGAAAGAACTCCCACTGCTGTCAACCCATAAATTTATAACCAGCAAAACTATTCTTTGATAGTGAAGAAAAAAATAAATACTTGTTATACAAATGAAACTTAAGGGAATTTGTCATCAACACTCCTGCCCTGAAAGAAATGATAATAGAAGTTTTTGGGTGAGAAGAAAATTATATATGGTATAAACTTATATCTATAGAAAGAATTGTGTAAAAGAAGAAATAAGTAAAGATAAACTAACAGTTTTTTTAGTCTTTTTTGACTACACAAAGCATAACTGATTAAAGTAATATAGTAATGACAAACAATATGTGGATAAGTGAAATGAATGACACCAAGACCATAGTACCAATGTAGATAATATGGATGAATGAAATGAATGACAGCAACACCATAATGGGCAGGAGGGAGCAATATGGGGCTATTCTGTTTTAAAGCAGCTGTACTACACACTAAGGAAGATTTAGACTAATTATTAATACATACTGACAACTCTAGAGAAAACACTATTTTTTTAAAAGTATAATTAATATGCTAAGAGAGGAGAAAAATGGAATTATTTAAAGTGCTTAATTAAAACCAGAGAAGGCAGAAAAAGAGGGTAGGAGAAATAGTAATAACAATAAATGCAAACAGCTATAAGTATCATAGATATTAACCCAACTATATCAATAACTATGAATACCAGTTATCTAAATACACAAACTATAAGATAGAGATGGTCAGAGTGGATAAACAAAAGACCCAACTACATGTCGTTCACCAGAAACCCACTTTAAATATAAAGATTTAGTTTTGTAAAAAGCGAAACAATGGAGGAAGATATACTATGCTGACATTAATCAAAAGAAAGCTAGTGTAACTATATAAAGTTAATTAAAGAAGACTTCGAATCAAGGAGAATTATCAGGGATGTAGAGGGCTATTATACTAGAAGACGTAGCAATCATTAATGTGCATGTACCTAACAACAGGGCATCAAAATATATGAGGCAAAACTAATAGGTCTGCAAGGAGAAATAGACAAATCCACTATTATAGTTGTAGACTTCAACACTGCCTTTTCAGTAATTGATAGACTAAACAGGCAGAAAGTCATTACAGATATATTTGACTTGAACAGCACTACCAATCAACTTGATTTAATTGAATTATTTTAGAATACTCCATTTAACAACAGCAGAATACCCTTTCTTCTTAAGCTTGCATTGAATGTTCACCAAGATACAATTATCCTGGGCTATAACACACACCTAAACAAGTTTAAAAGAATAAAAATTATACAAATATGTTCTCAGATCACAATGCAATTAAGCAAGAAATCAATAATAGATAGAGAGCTGGAAAATCCTAAATGTTTGGAGATTAAGCAACCAAAATCTAAATGAAAGATGGTCAAAGAGAAATAAGAGAAAGTTACAAATATTTTGAAGTGAGTGAAAGAAAAATATAATTTATTATAATTTGTGGGATACAGCAAGAGTAGTGCTTAGAGGGAAATTTATAACATTATATTATATATATTTGACAAGAATGAAGAAGCTAAAATCAATAAGGCTTCTACCTAGGAAACTAAAACAAAGAAACAATTTAAGACTAAAGCAAGCAGAATAAAATAAATAATATAATCAGAACAGAAATCAGTGCAATTGAAAAAAGGAAAACAATAGATAAACAATGGAACCAAAATATGTTTCTTTTAAGGATCAATAGATTGATGAATCTCTAGCAGGCCTAGCTAAGAAAAAGAAGAAAAAAACAGGTTACCATTTTCAGAAACAAAAGAGATATCATAACTATTGATCTCATGGAGATTAAAAGAATAATAAAAGAGTACTGTAAGCAACTCTGTAGCCACATGTTTGAAAATTTAAATATTTGTACTAATTCCTTGAAAGATGTAAAGTACCAAAGCTCACATAGGGGAAATAGATAACACAAACAGGTCTATTTCTATTAAAGACATTGAATAAAAAATTAATAGCTTACAAAAAATGACATTTCCAAGTTTAGATGGATTCATTGATGAATTTTATCAAACATTGAAATAGACAGTAATCAGACCATCATTACCATAACACCCAAATCAGACAAAGACATTACAAGAAGGGAAAAGTGCAGACCAATATCTTCAATGAACGTAGATACAAAAATCTTCAAAAGAATTAGCAAATTTAACAATGCATTAAAGGATTATATATCCTGGCCAAGTGGGATTTATTCCTGATATGCAAAGCTGGCGCAACACTTTAAAGTTGGTCAATGCCATCTACTACACCAGCAGACTGAAGAAGAATAATCATATAAGCATATCAGTTGATGCAGAAAAACTATTTGGCAATATCCAATATTCATTTATGATAAAAACTTTTATCAAACTAAAAATGGGAACTCTCTGAACTTGCAGACCTCTATAAAAAAACCATATAGCTAGCATACTTAATCGTCAGAAACTAGATATTTTCTACATAAGATTGGGACCAAAGTAAGGATGTCCTGTCTGTCTAAACTTATTCAACATTACACTGGAAGTCCTCGTTTGTGCAATAAGACAAGAAAAGGAAATAAAAATGTACACAGTTTAGAAAGGAAGAAACAAAACAAAACCCAAAAACCCTGCCCAAATCCAGGAAGTAACAAGTGAGATGGTATAGCAAGGTTGCAGGTTTCACAAGGTTAATGTGTAAAATTGATTGTTTTCCTACATACTAAAAATGAACAATTGCAATTTAAATAGTAATAATAATAAATACAGTTTACAGTAGCACGAGAATAAGAAAGATAAATATTTAGATTTAAATCTAAAATATATGCAAGCTATATATACAGAAAACTATAAAATTCTGATAATAAATCAAAGAAGCGCTAAATAAATAGATATACTATAATTATGGATTAAAAGATTCATCATGATTAGGATGCATTTTCCCCAACTTTATCTACAGGTTCAATGTAATTTCAACAAAAATCCCAACAAGCTATTTTGTATGTATGGGCAAGTTGATTCTAAACTTTATATGAAAGACAAAGATCTAGAATAGCCAATATAACACTGAAGAAGAAAAAGAAGGAAACAGAGAAGGAGAAGGAGAAGGAGAAGGAGAAGAAATTTAAGACACACTATCTGACTTGGAAACTTATTATGAAGCTATAATAGTCAATATAGCTTTACTAGTATATTGGCAATATACATGGAAAGGACAGAGAGTCCAGAAATAGATGCATAAAATATAGTCAATGGTTTTGAGAAAGAGCAAAGGCAATTCAGTCAGGAACAGAGAGTCTTTTCAGCAAATCGTACTAGAACAATTAGCTACCCATATGAGAAAAAAAAAATCAAGACAGGGCCTTACACTTTATTTTTGACAAAAAAATTAACCCAGAAGGGATCATAGACTAAAATGCAATATGCAAAACTATACAACTCCTAGAAGATAAAATATAGGAATAAAACAAGAGAACTGAGGTTGGGCTACAAGTTTTTTAATGCAATACCAAAGCGTGATCCACGAAAGAAAAAGTTGAAAATTGGACTTTCAATAAATTAAAAATGTCTGCTCTGTGAAAGACAATGAAAATAATGAAAAGACAAGGCACAGACTAAAAGAAAACATTTGCAAACCACATATTTGATATTGAATTTGTATCCAAAATATACAAGAAACTTAAAAATTTTAATAAGAAAACAAACAATCCAATTAGAAAATGGGTCTGTGATCAGAAGAGACAACTAACCAAAGAAAATATACAGATGGCAAACAGCATTTGAAAAGATGTTCAAAATCATTTGCCATTAGAGAATTGCCAAGTAAAACAATAATGAGATACCACTACACAGTTATTAGACTGGCTAAAATAAAGATAAAAATTGACAGTAGCAATTGCTGACAAGAATGTAGATAAACAAGAATTCTCACACATTGCTGGTGGGAATGCAAAATGGCACAGCCACTTTGGAAGACAGTTTGGTGTTTTTTTACAAAGCTAAACATAGTGTTACCATATGATCTGAAAATCATGTTCCTACATATTTACTGATTTAAAAACTTCTATTCATACAAAAACCTGCACAAAAAAGTTTATAATAGTTTTATTTAAAAATCACCAAAAA
>NW_006297573.1:3758273-3761981 GCF_000327345.1 Myotis davidii
TCTTGCTTAGAGAGAGAAGCAAGAGTGAAAGCTGATATTTTCCTTGACCTTGAATCTGAGTAAGCATCTATCTGCTGGACAGAAGTGGAAATAACATTTAAGGCAGAGGAAATAGTATGAACAAGACTATGACTACTTAAGATCAAATGGCATAGCAAAGGAATGCAAGTGTTCATAGGCTATGTAAGGTATGTGAGAAGGTATGGGTGGAGATATGGCTTACCAGGTAAATAAAACATAGGAAGTCTGAGTTTTAAAAGGAGGGCATGGGTTAGAACATAAAGGATCTTGAAGTTTTGGCTTTCTCCAAAATCAATAAATGGAGGCCATTGAATTTTGTTATACATCTGAATTTTAGTAAAGAAATCTATAATAATAAAAGCATAATATGCTAATTAGACCGGATGTCCTTCCAGACAAAACCTCAGTGGGCAGGGGCCGTGGCAGTGGGCACCAAGCCCCTTGCACAAATTTCGTATATCGGGCCTCTAGTAAGATAATAACAGACAATGTAGAGGTTTTTTGGAAAGAGAAAAGTTGCAGGTTGGAAATCTAGAGAGGAGACTTTCAGAGTGAGGTGGATGCTAAATGCTGAGGGATTTGAGCAGGGAAGTAGATGAGAGAGTGAAAAGGAGGAGTAAAATGTGAGCGACGTTGAGGTTGAATGGATAGAAATTGGTGCTCAGTTGAATGTGGGTTAGGAGAAGCAGAAGCTATGAACACACAAGGGTTTCTAGCTTGATCTACTGGATGAATGGTAATGCCATGAAGAAAGCCCAAAAATGGGAGGGGCTGGTATAAGATGTGAAGTGAAAGATGGAGGGGTTAGTTTTGAATAGGGTGAATTTAAAATACTAAGTGAACATTAGGAGCAGTTAAAAGCATGTGTCTGTATCATAGTTTGGAGATCATAGATATACAAGTGGCAATGAAGCAATGAAATGAGTGAGATTGCCCACACCAAGTATGCAGAGATTAATCAATACCAATTTGTATCTTTAACTAAAGATATAGCCCTAAGACATAATATTACCATGGGGCCAAATAAGGAGGGAGGAGTCAGGGGGAGGGTAGAAACGAACAGCCTGAGAAGTAGCAGAAGAAACAGAATAGTGGATTATTACAAAAGGAGAAGTTGGGCCATACGGAAGGTTTGGCGATGAAAGATAGACATTGCATAGAGTATAAGTAAAAAGGACTGAGAAAAGTCCTTTGGCTAATTCAATTTAGTGGGTGCCTATAATACTATTGAAAGTGTTAGTAGAGTTATGGAGTCAGAATGCACTGGATTTAAGAATGAAGCCAGGAGGCAGAGGGATGGGGAGGAATGTGCCACAGTGCATCGGTAATGCTCTAGCTCTGTTGGGTAGGTGCATATGTTCCTTAGTGTACTGAATGTTATATGAAAAGTGATACTAGAGGACAAAATAAACCTTTTTGAAAGCATAAATTAGAGCTTAGGAAGAAAGGATAACAACAAAATGTTACTTTTTAAAATTTTTGTTTATAAAAGGTAAGAGTGAGAATGGAAATTAATTGGAGTAGATAAGATTAAGAAGTGTTACAATATGGAGACTCGTATGTATGCTGAACAGAAGAAACAGTAGGTGGGGAGAGATTGAAGATAAAAAGATGGGCAATAATTGATATTGAATCTAGTAGGGGGAGTACAAGGGAAAAGATGAACTTTAGACAAGATTAGAAATACCTTCTTTGGAGATATGTAAATCCAAGGCAGAATGAATATACTGGAAATAACAACAAGAGAAATAGGACAACCTCTTCTCTAAAGGTGGAAATCAGTAGTTGTCAAATAGTCAAGTGCATGGGATCAACCACCCAGACTTACTGAAAAACAGAATGCTGGACTCCAGCCTTAGAGTTGAGAGTCTGGGGTAGGGCCTGAAAATCGTGGTTCTCACAAGATTTTAGGTGATACTTATGGAACTGACCTGGAACTACATTTTGAGAACGGCAGCCTAGATTTTTCTCAATGAATTAGGTTAGGTCTGCTGCTCTCCTTTCAGCCAAAGGCATTTATTGTCCCGATATCCAAGCATGAGTTTTTGTCTGGGGCCTTTTTTTTTCTATGACAAGCCAACTTACCTGTTGCGGGATTGAACTTCCCATGTTAGATAACGCCGCTGCTTTGAGAATGCTCATGTATTAATGATACAATAGAACTGTTGTCAGACGCATTTTCAATTGGACAGGAAGAGGCACAGAGATAAAGAAGACAGGGAGTCGTGTTTCAGGGTTTTCCTAATGGTAACACTTTTCCCCAAGAAACAGTTCTGGCTTCTTCTTTGTTGTTTCCTCAAAGAAAATTATAAATATCAGTTTGCTTGTCTCCCACCTCCATCTGCCCGAGGGTTGTGCATTGCTTCTCTTAATGTTTCAGTTGTGAACATGTTGATTCATTTGGGCATCTATTACAGGGGCGGGCAAACTTTTTGACTCGAGGGCCACAATGGGTTCTTAAACTGGACCGGAGGGCCGGAACAAAAGCATGGATGGAGTGTTTGTGTGAACTAATATAAATTCAAAGTAAACATCATTACATAAAAGGGTACGGTCTTGTTTTTCAATAGTTCTATTCATTTCAAACGGGCCGGATCCAGCCCGTGGGCTGTAGTTTGCCCACAGCTGATTTATTAGCTTAGGTGTGATGTCCTTAGTGTTCACTGTCCCAGCTTTTACCTCGTTTGGGGACAGTGGTGCAATTTGCCTGGTGCCTTCTTCAAGACTAGAAGCAATTTCAACTGTCCTCATTATCACAAAGGGGGAGAGCGGTCAGTCCTCCAGGTGGTAGCTAGAAACATGGGATGTACTTTATTACCACCGAAGTCTGTCGCAAGTTTACGGTCTGATGAGGTTTTCAGTAAAAATATTTTATACTTTTGGGCTGCCTCTCAACGACAGATCCTAAAGCCCTGTTTTAAAGATCAGAATACCCACAGATGCTTTGCACAAATGCCATCGATTCAACAAAAGCTGGTGTCAGGATGGGAAATTGATGACACACACATCTGTTCAGCATTTACCAGGGTTTTTACCACCCACTGAAATCTTTTGACTGCAGAAACTGCATTTCTGACTTGCGTATCAAGCATTGCAATCTGCAAGTCAGCAATTCACAAAGCCTTTCTTTCCCTGGGCTCCTCCTCTCAGGTATGTGAGATAATAGACACTGCGTATTTAAATCATACAGAATCCCCTCCACACTTTATTGCTTCTATATTCTGGGATCAATCAGGTCAAAATTATAATTATATTAGAATATTGGAAGTACAGGTTTTATATAGAAGGCACTTAAGATAGGATCTGGCCTATTTGATTCTAATAATAGGTGTAAATACTTTACAATATAGATAATATTCTTACTATGACACATTCTAGTATATAATGTCCTTTCCACACTCCATGCTATTTAAATGTAACTCCACAACAGCCTTGTGAGGTGGGCATTATACATTAAGGTAGAGCAAAAACAAGAATGTCTTTTCCCTAACTGGTTTGGCTTAGTGGATAGAGCATCGTCGGCCTGCAGACTCAAGGGTCCCAGGTTCGATTCTGGTCAAGGGCATGTACCTTGGTTGCAGGCACATAACTAGTAGGGAGTGTGCAGGAGGCAGCTGATTGATGTTTCTAACTCTCTATCCCTCTCCCTTCCTCTCTGTAAAAAATCAGTAAAATATATTTTTAAAA
>NW_006297573.1:3762392-3765785 GCF_000327345.1 Myotis davidii
TTTTTTTTTTCTTGTGATGAGAACATTTAAGATTTATTCTCTTAGCCACTTTCAAATATGTGATATGTATTAACTATAATCATTTTTCTGTGCATTACAACCCCTGGACTTATTTTCTTTAAAACTGGAAGCTTATAGCTTTTGAGTTTCTTCGCCATTTTGCCCACCTCCTCTTCTCCCCCACATATTTTCTTTATTCATTCACCCATCGATGGACACAGGTTGTTTTTCATATCTTGGCTATTGTAAAAAATGCTGCAATGACATGGGGGTGCATATAACTTCTCAAGTTAGTGTTTTTGTTTTCTTTGGGTAAATTCCCAGAAGTGGAGTTGCTGGCTCATATGGTAGTTCTGGTTTTTAACGTAAAACAATTTTTTGAGGAAACTCCATTGTGTTTTCCATAATGGCTACACCAATTTACATTCCCACTAACAGTGCACAAGGGTTCCCTTTGTTTTGCATCCTTGCCAAACTTATTTCTCGTCTTTTTGATAACAATCATTCTATCAGGTGTGAGGTGATACCTCATTGTAGTTTTTATTTTCACTTCTCCAGTGATTAGTGTTTTTGAGCACCTTTTCATGTACCTGTTGACTATCAGTATATGCTCTTTCAGAAAATTTCTATCCATATCTATTCATATCCTATTCATTTGACCTCCGATGTATCACACCATGTTATGGTGGATTACTGCTGAGGTCACCTAACTTTATTACTTGTTGGGTTGTTAGTATCAATGGCATGCTGGTAATTGCCTCTGCATAATACCACCTTGAATTTGTCATATTTGCCAAGTTCTGTTGTGTTAATATTTCCATCATGGCTGATTACAAGCTGCCAAAGTGACATCACAGAATATGGACTTGGGGGAAAATGTGCTGGAATGAGCTGTCACTCGCATGTCACTGTATTCAGTTAATGACGGGCAGCTTTAGCCAAAGGATCTCTTGATGTCACTTGAGGTGTCATGGTTTGATGCTCAGTTTCCACAAAAGCCCAATGGCATGACAGGAGTTGTTTATCAATACTTTATACTTCTCTGCTGCAGATGTCATAGCTTCTCTCTAGTACCCTAGAAGTGTGCACTTTATGTAATATGTTTTGCTAACACAAAAAATACCACATTAGTGATGTGGCTCTATCAACCCTATTACTATTAAGGAACACAGCACTGTAGCAATACGTCCTGTCATTATTCCCCGCCTATTTAGCGATGTATGTGTCTCCCCAACCTATTGCCTTTATAAGGGGAGTATCTTCTGGGCCTTCCTGAGGAATAAGGTCAGCCGCAGCATTTTCTATCTTGTAAAGTGGACCTTATGCATGCTTCTCTGAACTTTATAAACTTTCCCTCTGTACTTTGCTGCAGCAATTCTGGCATCTGTATTTTGCTTAATATAGGCCTTTGCTTTTTTCAAGCTATAAAGGACCATTCCAACAGCCTCTTAAAACTGCCATCAGGGTGCTTGCCAGGGTGTTAAATCCTGTATGGCTGGAAATAATGCAAAACTCTCCCTCCTCCAGCTTTATATCCTGCCGCCTCTTAATCTAGCCCATTATAAAACCTTAGTTCCTGAGGTTGTTATCCAGGTCCTAAAACTCTGTAGGCACATACTTTCCCTTTGCCTGAGCTGGCCCAGCACTTTCTGAGTCAGATTATGCTGAAAGTTGAGCCTAGAGAGGATGGGACAAATCATGAGTAGGGCAATGAATGTCTTCTAAGGCACTTGCCTCATTTGAGGACTTTCTAGAACTTCAGCCGTGTGTGTGTGTGTGTGTGTGTGTATGTGTGTGTGTGTGTGTGTGTGTGTGGTTTTCTTCAGGTCCATCAGATTCATGATAACCTCAGGATTTGAGGTTCTTACTTGTGCCTATATAGACATTTCCTTCAACAGGGCAGGCCCCACTCCTCCCTACCGGGCCCTAAGAGTGTGTAAGAGATTTGCCTAGGCTGAAACTCTGCCTCTTCTGAAGATCCCTTAACAATTAAATCCTGTCCCTGCTTTATTATGACGGCCATTCAGCAGCAGGAGCAGAGTTTCTCTCCTGCTGCCAACGGGTCCCTGTTACTCTCACACTTGGCTTTAAATTGTTAATTCATAGACCTGAGCATGTCATTTTCTCTCTTTAATCAGTGGTGCCTAGCAACAGGTAACTAATTCCTCAGATTTTTTTAAAATATACTTTATTGATTTCATAGAAGAAGGGAGAGAGGGAAAAAAGGAGAGAGAGAGAGAGAGAGAGAGAGAGAGAGAGAGAGAGATCAATGAGAGAGAATCATTGATCGGCTACCCTGGCTGGGAATCAAACTGGACTTCCTGGTTCATGGTTGACCTTAAACCACTGAGCCACACTGACCAGGCCACAGTTCTTATAGTTACTACTAGAGGCCTGGTGCAGAAAATTCATGCACTGGGGGGTGGGGGGTGTCCCTCAGCCCAGCCTGCACCCTCTCCAATCTGGGACATCTCTCTCACAATCCGGGACTGCTGGCTGCCAACTGCTCGCCTGCCTGCCTGCTTGATTGCCCCTAACTGCTTCTGCCTGCCAGCCTGATTATCCCCTAATCACTCCCTGCCAGCCTGATTGATGCCTAACTGCTCCCCTGAGGCCTGATTGCCCCCAACTTCCCTCCCCTGCTGGCCCGATCACCCTCAACTGGCCTCCCCTGCCAGCCCGGTTACCCCCAAATGCCCTCCCCTGCCAAACTGGTCACCCCCTAACTGCCATCCCCTGCAGGCCTGGGCCCCCCAACTGCCCTCCCCTGCAGGACTGGTCACCCTCAACTGCCTTCTCCTGCCAGCCCGGTCACCCCCAACTGCCCTTCCCTGCAGGCCTGGTCCAAAACTGCCTTTACCTTCCAGCCTGGTCTCCCCCAACTGCCCCCCCCTTCCCTCTTTATTAGATAGGATTTCTTCATACCTCTATTCACCCAGGATATTGTTCTGGCTATTGTATCCCTTTCCACCTGCATTGCATCACAGGTTGCCATAGGTGGAAGCCCAAAAAGTGCTCTAGCGATCCAAGAACTATCCATTCTTGGCTGATACTGTTAGAGTAGGTAGTTAGATATGAGCAGGGCAGAGAAAGTATGAACTGGCCCAAAACTGTGCTTACCTAAATAAGAGAAAGGGAGCGTAGAAAACTAAAACAGTCACCAAAGTTAGACAAAAACAGGGCCCAGTGATGGGGTTCTCATTGCCATCCAGCCAGAATGATCTAATTCCAGCATCTCCATCTCTAGGATCTGCTTCCCAGAACACATTGACATCAATTGCCTTAGATCGGGCTCCTCAGAACAAAACCTAAGATAGGGATCCTTGTGTAAGTGACTTACTATGAATATACTTTCAGAAGAAGGGAAGTAAAGAAAACAGAAGAGGACAGGGG
>NW_006297573.1:3765833-3767320 GCF_000327345.1 Myotis davidii
GAGCACAAATGACAGTCTGGTCCCACTTCAGTCTGGTCCCATAAGATACTCCTAGCACAAATGACATGACCAAGCTAGTCTCACCTTGAGGCAAGGGGGCAGACCTTTGTGTTCCGTGCCAGCAGGTCATTGGCTGAGTTAACCCTGGTAGGGGGTGGGGAGAGGTGTAGCCTCCCAAGCGAAGTGCTCATCTTTGCTTCAGGGCAATTCTCTGTGTTGTTTTCTCCAATAATCATAGCACATGGGTGAGGGTACACCAGGCAGAGGACGGGGCCTGGGTGGATACCAGCAGTACCCACTTTAACACTGTAGAGCTATTATGAACTGTAATGATCAGCAAACTCTGAGACATTCTCTACCCTAAGTAAAATTACATTTTTAAAAACTCGAGAAATCTGCTCTAGGCTTGGGTAGGAAGATTGTGTTTACCTTCCCTTCTTTTCAGTGGAATTCCACTCAATCCCACTGGCCATAATTCCTAATGCCCAATTCACCATTTTTGCCGGGGGATCCTATTGTAAAGACCCCACTCTGGTCTTTGTCAACTCTTATAGTCCCCGAATTGAGAATGTTCTTTCCCATTGTGACCTTTGGTTAATTTCATCACTTTTTATCCCTTCTTCTTACCTGTACCGTTACTCTATAATGGTGGGTATAATTGGAATGGAGCAGCTGTGGCCAAACTACGGGCCGCGGGCCGGATCCAGCCCATTCGGCTGTTCTCTCCGACCCGCGGAGCCGAAAGAGCGGAGGGTTCTCTTGCTCTCCCCTCCGCTCCCTCACCAGCAGCAGTGTTAACATGGAAACGTCAGGAAACACGGCCGCAGCTCCTTCTGAGTCCAGTTTAAGAACCCATTGTGGCCCTCGAGTCAAAAAGTTTGCCCACCCCTGGAATAGAGCAACACAATGTGAAAACACTGTACCTTTTTGCTTTCCATGTGCAAGTGGAAATGTCTCGATATTAGTGTACACTATTCCTGAGAAGGGGTCAGAAAGTCAAAAAAAGGAAGGTGGAAAGGACAATCCAAAAGTACTATACAAATGGTTAAGAATGAGATTTTAATTTTTTCAGTTTCAGTTTAGGAATGTGTGGGGTTTTGCCAGAAAAAAAAAGTATAACCTCATCTCAGGGCTTCAGTGTTCTTAAAGGGTCTGGAAATAAACCATTGTCTCCCGAGCTGATGAAACGCAGATTATGGTGAGAGCCATCCTGTCCTTGATACCCCAAAGCTCTGAGCACACTGCAGAATGAGCAGTCCGTGCCGCATAAACGCTTGGAAGAATGGTGACGTTTGCTAAAGTGCTTTGAAAACTGCGAAAAGCCACATACAAATAAGGCATAAGGGTTGCTTTCAATGAATCTCTCCAAAGTCTGTGCTACAGTTGTCTTTTATCCCTTCTTCTTACCTGTACCGTTACTCTATAATGGTGGGTATAATTGGAATGGAGCAGCCGTGGCCAAACTACGGGCCGCGGGCCGGATACGG
>NW_006297573.1:3767412-3772356 GCF_000327345.1 Myotis davidii
GTGTTGCCAGAAAAAAAAAGTATAACCTCATCTCAGGGCTTCAGTGTTCTTAAAGGGTCTGGAAATAAACCATTGTCTCCCGAGCTGATGAAACGCAGATTATGGTGAGAGCCATCCTGTCCTTGATACCCCAAAGCTCTGAGCACACTGCAGAATGAGCAGTCCGTGCCGCATAAACGCTTGGAAGAATGGTGACGTTTGCTAAAATGCTTTGAAAACTGCGAAAAGCCACATACAAATAAGGCATAAGGGTTGCTTTCAATGAATCTCTCCAAAGTCTGCGCTACAGTTGTCTTTTATCCCTTCTTCTTACCTGTACCGTTACTCTATAATGGTGGGTATACATTCCATTTCCCCCAGACATTCCATTTTCCCCAGACATAAATCCCTTGTTCTAACCTGTGGTTCTCCCTCCCCTTCCCATTTCCTCCTCCTTAGCTATCACAGTTCCAGCCTTCATCCTAAACTTGGTTAGACCCTTCCGTGGGAGGAAGCAGATCCCCCAAGGTCTGGCAAAGAAGGGCGAATCTCTCTATGGGGAAAGCCATGGCAGAAACCTGTGGATTTGCTCTTGTCCACTGAGGTTCTCCTTTCTCGGGGAACACCTTTCCTTAGGATGGCATTCTCAAATGGTGGTTTCTAAGCCAGAGTATTACCACCACTAGAAAACTGGTTAAAATAGAAATTATTGGCTTCACCCAAGTCCAATTAAATTAGAAACTCTGTGGGGGCTGCAATCTGTGTTTTAATAAACCTTCCAGATGATTCTAAAGTTTGAGACTCGCTTTTCCACTAAAATTTGAGAATCTGTTTGAGGAAACTTCTTGCCGATCACCTTTGATGCCATCCAGCTGCCCTCAGGGAGTGCTCCCCATTCAGCACTCAAGCCAAATAAACCCTTAATTGCTGTGTGACAGCTGGAACGTTTAACGTTCCAAAAGGCTTGTCCATAATAAAAGGAAAATGAATTTTTACAGTACTGTGTAATTAGATACACTGATTCATAAAATATGCAATTGTATTATAGTGTCTAAAAGACACAGTTTTATAGTCAGAAAAACAAGACTTTGAATCTAGCTTGTCACTTAATCATGTTGACATTAAGACTGCATCTGTTAAATGATGGTAATAATAACTACCCTTTAAAGCTGTTGTAACAATTAGGTGAGATGATAAAAGTCAAGCAATTAGCTAAGTGCTTGACTCACAGAAGGTGTTCAACAAATAATAATAAATTGTAGTTTGGTCATCCTCAGCTCATAGCCCCTGATTTGCAGTGGATCTTAGGGAGTAGCTCTTAGGCCGCTTCCTTGGGACATGGAACATTCTTCAGCCTTGGAATTCAGAAGCAACCCTAAGCATGTCTCAGTCCGTCCTTGGAGGCAAAGCCAAGAAAGATGCAGGAATTCTCTCCTGCATGTCTAACTCCCACAGTTCAAATGCTACTTTATTATTTCCAGCCCATCCTAGGATATTGTTTTTGGGGGCACGTCGGGCCCGCTCCCAACATATATAGGGCTTGGAGTCAGAGTACACTTTGGAGGCCCCACAATATATGTTTATAATTTACAGAGCAAGGTTATAGTGTCTTATCTTCTCTGTAGGCAGAATAGCCCCCACTATACCTGGAACCTGTGAATGTCCTACCTTGTATGATAAAGGGACTGTGTAGATGTGATCAAGATAAAGACCTTGAGTTGGAAAGGTTATCCTGAAAAATCCAGTCAAATGAAATCACAAGAATTCTTTATAAGAGGGAGGGAGAAGAGTCAGAGACGAAGTGACAACAAACAAAAGTTGGAGTGGTTTGTGCCATGCGGGCAGTTCCTGGAAGGTGGAAAAAGCAAGGAAATTGATTCTCCCCCAGGACCTTCAGAGACAGTGCGGCACTGCTCACCCATTTTGGACTTCAGCACATCAGAATTTTTTGGAAATATATTTGTGTGTCTTTAAAAATATATTTTTATTTTTTTATTTTGATTTCAGAGAGGAAGGGAGAGGGAGAGAGAGATAGAAACATCAATGATAAGAATCATGGATCAGCTGCCTTCTTCATGCCCCACACTGGAGATAGAACCCGCAACCTGGGCATGTGACCTGACTGGGAATTGTGCCGTGACCTCCTGGTTCATAGGTCAGCACTCAACCACTGCGCCATGCTGGCGGGGCAATTTGTTGTTTTAAGCCACTGAGTATAAGCCATTTTTTGCAGCAGCATTAAGAAACTAATAGCTCTCCTACCTTCATAATAATAAAAAAATATAAAAATATGTGCATATGCTTTTAGAGCACTGCAAGTTGACAAAATATCAATGATGTTACATTTAATGATTATTTTGCATAGTGAGTAGGTCTGTGAATGATCCAGTGATATTTAAATGAATAATATAATGAAGACATAATTTATTAATTATTTTTATTCTATTCCATTTACTTTTCTTGCTTTCATTTCAGCATAATTATGAGTTATATTGTCAGGATGATTAGTTTTTAATAAGCAGTATTGCCAAATTAGAACACCTGTCATGAATTGTTATAGTGCCAAGACAATATTTTTTATTAATTACAATTGGAGAATTTTGGCTCCTCTGAGGCAGTGGCAACTCAATAGTCATTAAAACTCTTGAAGAATACTTAGATTTAGAAATAAACTATTAATGTATATATCATGTTTATGCATTTTAAGGAGATCACATGTGACAGATTATCATGATCTCAGGAAAAAAACCCAAATATTTATTTTAGGCAAATATATTATTCTCATATAAAGATGTGATTTTCCACATCTACAGAGGAATATCTAGGTGCACGGAGTTTTACTTTTTAATCTTCACCCAAGGACATGCTTTTATTGAGTTGTTTTTTGTTTGTTTGTTTGTTTTTGAGAGAGAGAGAGGAAGAGGGAGAGAAAGAGAAAGAAATAATGATGTGAGGGTGAAAGATCAATCGGTCACCTCCTGCGTGCACCCTGACTGGGAATGGCACCCACAACCTGGGTATGTGCCCTGACCAGAATCAAACCCAGTCAACTGAGCCATACTGACCAGGACTACTTATTATTTAACATTTATTCAATGCTCAGATATTAAAAGAAAACCGTAAAAATATAAGTTTGACGCTTACTTTTTCAAACATCTTACTCAGTTGAAACGATATTGAGGCCTAGAATGGCCAGAATATAGTCTCAGTTTTATTTGTACATGAATCTCCTTCATGACCATGCAAACACTTTCATTTCCTCTTTCTAATTTCTTTATGTTTTATTGGAAATCATGATGTTGCATATTTTACATGTAGTTCATTTAATTTCAAAAAAATCCCCCCCCCCAATTTAAAAAGGCTTTGTATGCTTTAAAAAATGAAGTAGCCAAACCTGTATCTGTTTGTGTTTTTTGTAGGCTTTTGCTAAGTTATTAATAGCAAGCAACAGTTCATACCAAAATATTACAAATTTAAAATTCAAGATAAATTACATTTTACACCAAGCACCATGATCTGTTCATACTTGAGGATATTCTGTTGTTTTGCTTTTTTCTTCTTATGCATCTCTTATCGTGTTTAAATAAAACTTTTATGGCCTGAATAGCATTTAGTTGGCATTCCCATTAAGTGCAGTTTTAAGGGTAAATTTGATAAGTATTCTATGTTGTTTCATTTGGGGCAGGGTTGTAAAATACTTTATGTAATATTTAAATTGTTCCATATAATATCATAATTAACAGCCCAGCTGTGACTATCTTTTAGTAACAAATTCAAACCATGAGCTATACATGGCACAAAGAATGCGTCTGAAGTTTTGGGCAAAATTCTGTCTTTAAAACCTTTCTCTTGCCAGCTACTTAGCACCAGTATTTTAGATGCATCTTCAATCATGTTTTGTTATTTAAATAAAGTGGGAAAATATTTACTATTTTAAAAGACTGAAATAATTCTTTTTTTTAAAATATATTTTATTGATTTTTTACAGAGAAGAAGGGAGAGAGATAGAGAGCTAGAAACATCGATGAGAGAGAAACATCGATCAGCTGCCTCCTGCACATCTCCCACTGGGGATGTGCCCGCAACCCAGGTACACGCCCTTGACCGGAATCGAACCCAGGACCCTTCAGTCCGCAGGCTGATGCTCTATCCACTGAGCCAAACCGGTTTTGGCGACTGAAATAATTCTTATTCTATATTTTATAAAAATAAAATTATTCAAGTCCTGGTGTCCAATGTGTATGTAGTTGCCAAGGTAAAGATTATCTCTATTGCACTTCATACATTTTACATCTATATTTACATGTATACAAATTTATTGGTAATACAGATTGCTTAATATTACCAACTGTTCCATAGTTTCTGTGCACAGCTGTTGAAAATGCTGCATGAATTTGTGAATTTCTCCAGAACTATGAGCATGATCATAGAGAGATGTAAGAAAATGGAAGCTTGACACTGCTGGAAAATGAAATATTATAAGCAAATCTATTGCATTCATTCTAAATGAGAAGACTTATTTAAGTGATTTATATTTTCTTTTGCCATGTAGAAGCCATGTGTGTCTTCATATCAGCTGCAGGACAGCCTGTAAACCTTTAGGTATTTTGACACAGGGACCTTTTACTTTGAGGATTGGAAGAAGAAATGCAGAGAAGTGCCTCACTGGAGTGTGGACAATCTATGAAACACTCTCTAAAGTCAAGCATGGTATTGGGGGAACATCCACCCTTTTAGGGGGTATTTCATTCTCTACTTACAGACATGTGTCTCCCTCCTAATGTTTGAAAAATAATTATGAAAACAACAAAGGCATAATCTATTCCTATAACACAATAAGCCAAGTGACATGTGTGTGCATGCTAACACACACACATGCACACACACACATACACACACGTGAAGCATTTTAAGTGGTTCGAGCCTGTATTAATAGTAGTGAAACTTGTTCAAGCCCAGGTCTGC
>NW_006297573.1:3772431-3779294 GCF_000327345.1 Myotis davidii
CTTCTCCCATTTAGTTGTCTAGCATATTACCAGACCCTTTGTCACTTAAAATTAGCTCATATTTTGCTTCTTTGGGGAAGGCCTCCTGATCCCCCTTTGAACTTTGTAAACCTCATGCTGTTACAAGAAACACATTAGTCATCTGTTGGGCTAGATGCTTGTCTCCCACTGATCTCTGAGTTTAGTTCCTTGAGGACAGAGATTGTGTCTTACTCATTTCTGCATCTCTGAGATCTAATAGAGTACCTGGAATATATTAGGAGCTGAAAAAATAACATTTAACTAACTTGAAAGTTTATTGATTATAAAAAAAGAAACCCACCATTCAGCCAATATCAAAACTATGGGCGTGACATTCAGAAATCATTCAAATGTCTTTAGGTTCTGGGCTGATTAATCACTGGGCTATTTTAAGAGGAAGCCTGATTAGATTCCACAGTTTTGGTTCTTTTTCCAGGACTTTGTTTAAATATGGGCTGTTCCATATTGTCAGCGAATTCTTCCAGATTTTAAGCCAAAGCAGCACCTTCTAAAAGATAGGCTGCAGCAGCTGAGAGGGCTGCTGGAATTGCCACAGTTTTATTCCTTTGACTGGGGCACATTTTAAAGAGTGGTATTTTTAGTTTCTTGGGTGAACAGACCTGTTTTAATTCAGGAAACAAAAGATACCGGGTTACCTAACCATGAGAGCACCTCACTGTTTTCTCTCTGGAGCCTCTCCACCAACCATTATTGTTCTCAAGCAAAGTCAGTCCCTCCTCCCTCCGTGTTCTCAAAGCCTCTTCATTTAAAATGCACGCATACAGGCCTGCAGGCACGCACACACAGAGCAGTAAATCACATATAAATGCTGTTTTAGATGAGGAAATAGAAAGAGTTATATAGATTGCTATTCCTTGAGTTTCTCAGCATCTCCTCCTTGTAGTTTTCTGCAGTGATGGTCTAGTGACATAGCAGGCATTCCAACAATGTTTGTAGAAATACCTGAATAATAAATCAGATAAAATGAGGTAGCGCTACCTTGCTTTCTCTGATTGTGAATGTTATTTATATATGGTTGTTTGTACATAGGTGCAAGATTTTCTCTAGAAATGTGCATTGATGACATTGCTGGCTTGGAGGTATGCACATTTTGAGCTTTACTAGATGACACCAAATGATTTTTCACACTGGTTGAAATGTACACTCCTACCAGCACTGTTTTAAAGTTACCATTTGCTTATTCACTCTTGCGACCCTTTATGTTGTAAGACTTCTTAATTTTTGCCAATCTAGTTGGTATGTGTTGGTATCTCCTTGAGGCTTTAATTTATGTAAATAAATGTTTCTTTGCCTTTTTTTTTCTTTGCCATTTTTTTAAAGACTTCATTTGTTTTCCTGCTTGACCTATAAGTAATTGAGAGAGGTCTGTTACTATTAATTCTTATGGTGATAGTATCTTTTTGTAGTTCTTTCAACTTTTGGTTAATGATTTTGAAGTTATTTTATTAGCTCAATGTAATTTTAGAACTTTTAATATATATTATTGATCGAATGAACTTTCAATCACTATATTGTGACTCACTTTAATGCTAATAATGTTATTATCTTTAACTCTATTTTTTTTGTCTAGCATGTATTTGCCTAAGGAGTCTTTCCATGTATTTACTTCCAAAATTTCCATGTGCTTATCTTCCAGGAGTCTCTTTTAAAGTATGTGTATTTGTATCTCCTGTCTTCTGGTTTTCATGTTGTGCAGAAGATTACTCTCTGGTGTGACCACCTACCCACTGCTTTTATTTTTTAATTCACCTTTTTGTTCTTAGATAATTATATATTCATATGTAATTAAATACCCTTTACCTAGTACACTCTTTACCTAGTTCACTCCAATGGTAACATCTTGCAAAGCTATTGTACACTATTGCTCTTCTTGGTAACTTTATTCTTCACTTATTTAAACATTTCAAACCCAGTAATTCTGTATTTTGTCTTGGACAATACCAACCTCTAGAGCTCTTAGAGTTCTCTGACTTTTACTCACGGTGGCTTACCTTAATGTGTTTTGTGACATTTTAACGTGTGCTTATTGCTTGATTATGTGTATGTGGAATTCCCCCAGCTTCAACTGGAATGTTTTCCCTCCAGAGAGGATTGGTTTTGTTGGAAGCCAGGGATGCCTTTGACCCAGGACCATTTTAAGACCCTTGGGGCTTAACTTAATAAAGGAGTCACGGGCTTAATTCCTTCTCCTTCACATCCTTTGATAGTGCTGTGGTCCTTGGCTCTTAGGGCAACTCAGCCTCTCTTCAACTCTCACTGTTCACTGCATTCAGTGGCTGCCCCTCCCTGCCCCCAAGGTTTGCTTATTTGTTTGTTTTGGCAACCAGACTGGGGTTTGTGAGTATAGCAGTATATCACGAATTGGGTTTTATCAATGACCCAGCTGCTTTGTAGCACAAAGTCAGTAAAGACCTTAGTTCATTATATTGCAGAAGTTCAGGAGAGCAGTTGACAGTGGTTATTAATCTTGGAGATGAATATTGAATGAAAAAGGTATTGTCTCTGAAGTGTTATGTCTTGAAGCATTGCCAATATCCCCTCTCAACCCCTTTCCAGGACCGAAGCACTCATTTTTCCAGCTGCTACCTTCTCAAACTTGAAAGGGACAGCCATGCTCAAAGGTCAACCTGCATCCAATGACTATGGCATCTGTCCATGTGTATCCAGTTCAGGACAACACTTGAGGGCCATCCTCCCTCAGAGATCCTTAGGATGTTGGTTATGATCTTTATTGTGATCATATCTGAGTTCATTTTCTCTGAGAATCCTGCTTCCGTCGTCGTCTTATACGCCGGCAAATACGGTAGTTCACTCCAATGGTAACATCTTGCAAAGCTATTGTACACTATTGCTCTTCTTGGTAACTTTATTCTTCACTTATTTAAACATTTCAAACCCAGTAATTCTGTATTTTGTATTGGACAATACCAACCTCTAGAGCTCTTAGAGTTCTCTGACTTTTACTCATGGTGGCTTACCTTAATGTGTTTTGTGACACTTTAACGTGTGCTTATTGCTTGATTATGTATATGTGGAAATCCTCCCAGCTTCAATTGGAATGTTTTCCCTCCAGAGAGGATTGGTTTTGTTGGAAGCCAGGGATGCCTTTGACCCAGGACCATTTTAAGACCCTTGGGGCTTAACTTAATAAAGGAGTCACGGGCTTAATTCCTTCTCCTTCACATCCTTTGATAGTGCTGTGGTCCTTGGCTCTTAGGGCAACTCAGCCTCTCTTCAACTCTCACTGTTCACTGCATTCAGTGGCTGCCCCTCCCTGCCCCCAAGGTTTGCTTATTTGTTTGTTTTGGCAACCAGACTGGGGTTTGTGAGTATAGCAGTATATCACGAATTGGGTTTTATCAATGAGCCAGCTGCTTTGTAGCACAAAGTCAGTAAAGACCTTAGTTCATTATATTGCAGAAGTTCAGGAGAGCAGTTGACAGTGGTTATTAATCTTGGAGATGAATATTGAATGAGAAAGGTATTGTCTCTGAAGTGTTATGTCTTGGAGTATTGCCAATATCCCCTCTCAACCCCTTTCCAGGACCGAAGCACTCATTTTTCCAGCTGCTACCCTCTTGAACTTGAAAGGGACAGCCATGCTCAAAGGTCAACCTGCATCCAATGACTATGGCATCTGTCCATGTGTATCCAGTTCAGGACAACACTTGAGGGCCATCCTCCCTCAGAGATCCTTAGGATGTTGGTTATGATCTTTATTGTGATCATATCTGAGTTCATTTTCTCTGAGAATCCTGCTTCCGTCACTTCCTTCCTCCCATTTAAAAAAAATATTTAAAAACTAACATAACACCATGGAGTAACATATATCTTACCATCCCATGAGCTTTAGTTCTGGGAGCCATTTAGAAATAATCTAGTTTTACATCATTCTAAAATGATAAATTGAGATCCCAGAATTGAAATAACTCACAAAGCATCACCAATTAACTTTGTGGTCTCCAAACAAAGGGGGGCTGAACTCTGATCTTTACTCCGTAAGTCCTATTATTTAAATAATCTATGGTCCTGAGCCTTTGAGACCAAGATGCTTCCCAGCCTTTAATGCTATCTTTCCTCTTTGTTTCTATTCTATATCTTTTTGTTCATTACTTGGCTACTCCTAGCAAGTTTCTTCAGATAGTTTTGAGCTCTGTCCATAAAGTAGAGTATGGAAAAGATAGCCAAAGGTGCTATAACAGGAAAAGAAATATATTTTGCTCATTTGTTTTCTGCAACATGCTTACAACTATTGAACATGGAGGTAGATGCTGGGCTAGCTTAATGGACCTGTGACTGGTACACAGGATCCCACAGTCAGAAAGGTACTGCTCTTGATTTAATACTTGGTTGCTGCCATGAATTCATAGCATTTTTTAAAAGGAGCCCCACATTTTTATTTTTCAATGGGCCTCATTAATAGTGTTGCTTTTCCTGGGTAGACAGTTTTACATAGAAGGAACATGGCCTCTAGGAGCCTGAAAGTGGTGGGATTGAATCATGCCTCTGCTCTCTCTGTTTTAAGGCAAAAATTTTAACCCTCTGGACCTCTTTTCTCATTCAGAAAATATTGATGACAGGGCCTATAAGTATTTGAAATTTGCTAGGTGAAAGAGTAATTAACAAACGCCACTCCCATGTGAAAATAGTAATTACCATGTGGAAAAAACAAACAGAATTAGTGAGGGTAAGCCAATGGATTCTGGAATCAGACTACCTGCGTTCATATCTATCTCAACTTTGAATTTCCCAACGGTGATACCTTGGGTAAGTTTCTTAAGTGTTCTTTGTGTCCCATCTGAAAATCATAAGGCTAATATGAATGTCACATGCGTTAATTGTAAGTCCTCAGCATGGTACCTAGTTTTTAGTATTCATTTAAGTGTTTATTGTTATTGGTTCTAGGAAATATATCCAAACTCCTCTAAAACAGGCATGCTATGGAAGAAAATAATGAAAATTTTTAATGGAGAAAAGATTGGGAATACCTATGAACAACATTTATACTCTTAATACCTAGTTGAAGTACGAAGACTCCTTCAGTGTAAATTTACCTCATTAGTCATCCCAAAGTCAGTAAGGGTTTAGGATAAGCTCTTTGAGAGAAGTACGAATTCTTACATAATTTCTCAGAATATCCCCTAAGGTATAGTGCAATGAATAATCAAACTAAAACAAAATAACCCCCACCCCCCCTTTTTTTTTTAAAAAAAAAAAGCAAATAAGTAAGATACACAGTGATAGAACCGATGAAATTAGAGTCATCTAGTTTTGTGGGAAAAATATGATCTGGAGAAAAATGCTGCAGTGTTATGGAATCCATGTCACAATGCCACCAAATCCCCCAGGCCCTACATACCCGTTCACTTGTTAATTAAACCCAACCAACCACTAACAAAGAGTACATGCTGATCTGATGGTGTATAGATCTTGCAAAGTTTATGATTTATACACTTATCTCAGGTATAAAGGCTGCTGTATAAACTAAAAAGAACATTAAGCCAATGTGGCAATTTGTATTACAGATGTCTTTTATTTATGGAATCACACTTAATTAAAAGTGGTCAGCCTCTTTTAAAATTTATTTTTGAAATGTTAAAATTTATAACATTGTATCATAAAGTACTATGGGATATACTTAAATAATCATTTAAAATGTGAGTCCATTCTATCCTTCCTGGACAAGCAGAAATGAAATATTTTCATTTGTTTTATTTTCGAACACAAGGGGGCAGCATTGTAACATTTCCTGTAGTACCACCATACTCTGTGAAGGATTGAATACACAGTGCACCTTTTTCAAATGGATAATCATTTGAGAATTACACAATGGTAGACCCATGCTATTTATCACTTATAATACATTCATTTCAATGCTAGTTTTGAAAACAGGACTCTCTGATTAGCATTCACACACATTTGAAACATTTCAAATTTGCTGCATTGTCTCTGATTCTGTAACAATCACCCAATTCTGGAAAGAAGACTAGTTGCTATTGTGGTTTGTAGTGTTTATGTATGGTACTTTTCTAGAAATCTGAATTTATTTAAATATACTTTTCAATCATATTGGTAAAAAGGAGATATGGTGCCAGGAGACAGGCCTATTTGACAATAAAGGATGAGCTTTCTGTCAAATGTGACATAACACATCAGAGAGAGAGAGAGTAAAAGTATTCTGGCAGGTCCATGCAAATGAATGGGCTGGGAGATGGGAAAGGGAGTGCAGTAGTAGTCGGAACAATAATAAGAACAACCATGTTTTTGTTGTTCACTATATCATAAATCCATTTTTGCTTAATTATATTGTTCTTAATATAATATTATTGTAAAGTATTTTTATCAGGTAGAACTTAGAAGCTCGGTTCGGTTACCCTCTGTTCCTGACGCTCATAAGAAGGCAGCTCTGACTGCTGAAGCCAGGCTTTTCCCACTGCTTCTCAATGCCTCTCCATCCACAGGGCAAGAGATGGGATTCAGTGACTCCACAGAAAAAGGAGTTTAATTTGATATTTAAACCTCTTCGTTTACCCCATCCAGTTCATATGAGTTAATCTAGGCTATTGTGATGGTTTTTTTTATGTGTCAACCTGACTGGGCTAAGGGGTACCTTGAAAGCTGGTAAAACATTATTACCGGTGTGCCGAGACGGTGTTTCTGGAAAAGACCAGCATTTGAATGAGTAGACTGAGTAGAGAAGATCACCCTCACCAGTGTGGTGCCATCTTTTAATTCTCTGAGGGCCTATCTAGAACAATAAAGTAGATGAGGGCAACTTTGCTGGCTGTTTAAACCGGCATTTTCTCCTGCCCTTAGACATT
>NW_006297573.1:3779327-3779601 GCF_000327345.1 Myotis davidii
TTCTCTCTCTCTCTCTCTCTCTCTCTCTCTCTCTCTCTCTCTCTCTCTCTCTCTCTCTCTGTGTCAGTCTCTCTCTCTTTGTGTGTGTGTATGTTCTGTTACTTTAGAAAAACCTTAACTCATAGAGCTACCTTAAGCAAAATACAGAATGCTATATAAAGTCTGAATTTTATTATTGCATTTATTAATTTTAGCTCCTTACATCAGAGCAACCATTTAATGTCTTATGACTGAGCGTCTGGATCTCAACAGGAGAACTGGGGGGGGGGGGGGG
>NW_006297573.1:3779630-3781157 GCF_000327345.1 Myotis davidii
TCAGTCCTTTTAGAG
This sequence comes from Myotis davidii, assembly GCF_000327345.1. Lineage (NCBI taxonomy): Eukaryota > Metazoa > Chordata > Mammalia > Chiroptera > Vespertilionidae > Myotis > Myotis davidii. The sequence continues at coordinate 3,779,646 of NW_006297573.1, forward strand.
TTGTGTTCACTGTACTAGTGAACCCGAGTGTGAGAAGGTTGTACGTGCTTCTGTACGGTAGCACAGCGGATTCACATAATATATTTTTCTCTGAGGAGCCCAAGGCACAGGGAAGATGGTACGTCACCATCTCTAATATCTGTCAGTGGTGGACATGGAAGGCTGTGTTCAACTTTATCTTTGAGCATGAGAAATGGAGGCAAGAGCAAACTGCTGAAGTGCATTTTACATAACTGTTAATGGTTGAAATCCTTGAGATAACGCTCTTTATTCCTGACCCAGGACTATGTCTTTTGAGTTTAACATCACTTTAGGAATCAGACAGGCTTGAGTTTTAGTCCCAGATTTGCCATTTTCTGGCTCTTGGATTTGGGAAAACTCCCTGAGTCTCACATTTCTCATCTGATTTCTTAGGACTGTGATATTCACTGGATAAATAATGGCCATTTTAAAAAAGTCTTCCCAAATAGCTTTGTGACAAGGCACCAATCTCATTAACTACCATCTGCAGTTCTAAGCAATACCCATCGAGGCCACTGGGTGTCTCTAGAAAGCTTGAAGTGTAAGAGTAAGAAAAAAGATGCTTCTGGACATGCTTTACAAGTGAAAGCCTTGTAAAAATATAAGATCATAATGGCTCCCGTCTCTGAACTTACCTTCCACTCGATTCATGCCTATACTTTTGCACTTATCTAGTTAGCTACAATAAATAAACATTTACTGAACACCTGATATGTACACAGGAAACACATTTATTTTATAATGCATCTAGGCACTTGATAGTCATCAATGAACAAAATGAACTAATCCTTTACTCCTGGAGCTTGTATTTGTACAAGTGGCAACACACACACACACACACACACACACACACACACACACACTGAGAGAACATTAGGTAATAATATGGAGAAAAATAAAACTTGGTAAAGGGTGAGAGAATGCTGGCACCTGCTATTTTAGATAGTGTTTGAGGGTGAAAACTGAGTAAAGGCTTGAATTAAATGAGCCACATATCCATGTAGAAAAAGTGAGCTTTAGGCAGAGAGAACAGAAAATGGAAAACCTTGAAAGTGGAGAGTATGCTTGTTTTATTTGAGAAACAGCAAGGAGACTGGGTGAACCATGCAAATTTATGGGTCTCCTATGCAATTCATTGGCTCTTTGGGAAACAATATCTATTGTAATATTATAATTTTACAGATCCTCTCTTATAGGTGTATTCATTTATAATATCTTAATAAGAATAATGATAATGATTAATACTTACAGAGTACTTGCTATGTGCCAGGTTAGTCCTTATAGCCCTACCAAATAAATATAATTATTCCCTATTATTCAGAGACTCTACATAGATCTTTCTAAATTAAAATATTTAGTAAGTGGGTGAGGCAACACCTGGTCTTGTTTGAAACTGCAGGCTGCAGAGGAGCGCAATGAACCCAGATTGTGCAAATACATTCTTACTTGGAATCTAGATCCCCCTCCCCGCCACCCCCCCCCAACCTTTTT
>NW_006297573.1:3781189-3782691 GCF_000327345.1 Myotis davidii
TTTTCTTTTTTTTTTTTTTTACTATTTCTGTTTGTATATATGTTTATATATTTTGGTGAAATATCAGAAGAATTCAATTTCTAACAGGTTTCTAAAGCAATTTTCATTGTTTCTGATAAGACAGATGAGTGGAAAGTGCATAATGATGATGTGAAAAGGGTTATGGACAGCTACCAAGAGGGGATGACATGTGTCTTGCTCTCTGGTGGATGAGGATGAGTTCCTGAAATAGGTGGGGATGCAGGTGGGAGAGAGAATATCTTAGTAGAAGCAAAGGTGTGGAGGTTTAAAAGAGCATGGTTAATGCGAGAAATAGCAAAGGGTTAAGTGTGGCCTGAGAATTGGTAACACTAAGTGTAATAGACATATTCTTGTGCCTACAAGGAAGTGCCGGGGAGAATCTGCTACTGTGATACAGGACACCTCCCAGCTTTGGCTGACTGGGCAGAGATGGAACCCTGACCCACAGGCAGCAGAATCTATTGTCTCACGAGGAACATAGGAATATGTGGCTTGGTCCAAACAGATGAGTTGGCTAAATCAGATTCTTTCTTTCAATATTGATGCAAGGATATGCAGACTATTACTTGTCCATGGAAAGCCCTGGAATAGGGAAGTTATTTGGGGGCTTGAAAATTACTTGATGCCCTGTGTAAACTGTTCTAGATGCTACAGAAAGAAAAAATCGGAGCAAGTGCAGAGATGGGCAAAGATGGAAAATCATGAGGTCCCCGAGAAAAAGAAATGACAATAGCAGTCCTGGAAACAGCAGTTCTTCAATGTCTACCACATTGACAGTTCCTAGTTCTTTAAGCCTCACAGGGCAAGTCTATTTTCTATCCTGGATCTCAGAGATCTCTGTCTCCTTACGTGAGGGGGATCATATAGTTTAGTATCCAAACTGAAAAACTTTTGAGAGTAAAAGTGGTGTTATTAATAATTACAGGCATAAGCTGAAAGAGTGCTGGGAAAATAGGTATATGCCATGGTGGACTAAGGAGTGTTTAACAGCTGACTCTCCAGAAAGCAGCAATATCAGCAGCAGACCACAGTTGGATTTGTAGTGTTTGCCCATTTCCATGGTGTAAATATTCCCACCACGGCTGACTCTAAGCTCCCTATGCAATATCAACTGGGTTGAAAATTTTTCAAAACTTTAACAAGTCAGCTTGTTAAAGCTGTGACAAGCAAGCCCCAGCATAGCACTGAATACATATTGTTAGGTCGTCGAAGGAGGAAGGCACAGGCCAGAGTGGTGAAAGATTACAAATTTATTCGATCATCTGCACACCAGGTGGCTGAGCCTGGATGGCTCCAGCACCCAGTTATGGGAGTCAACGGCTTTTAAAGGACTTTTGGCGGGTTTTTTTTGGGCGGAGACTTCTTTATGCATACCCAGAGGGGAGATAATGGAATGTGGTCACCTCAAGTGAAATGTGGTCTCAGCAAAGGGAATATCCATAGTGCAATGACCTGAAAAGCCAGCTCCCGGGGGGGGGGGT
>NW_006297573.1:3783028-3790908 GCF_000327345.1 Myotis davidii
TGTTAACACTGGCCTGGGGCAGGTGCTGTCACTCTTATTCTTCATTTTTCATTCTTCCAATAACACAATGTTTCCCTTCCAAAAAGCTGAATCTTTCATCCCGATTTAGAAATAAACTGGTTACCCAAGCTTATTAGTTGAGCCTGGATTGTGCAAATACATTCTTAACTGGAATCTAGATTTTTTTTACTTTCCCCCTTTTTATTCCTATTTCTGCTTGTATGTATCTTTATACATTTTCAGAGATTAGTGAAATATCAGAAGAATTCAATTTCTAACAGGTTTTTTAAAGCAATTTTCCTTGCTTCTGATAAGAATGGAAGACATTTCCTCTGAAAATCTGAAATGTATTATTGTTAAATGATTGATATTGCACTTTTGCTGGGACAAAATTTATTCTGTGTCAGACATGTGTGTTCATATATGCACATGTGTGCACCACAAACATACACGCATGCACACACTCTCTTTTCAGCTGAAATGGAGTCATGTGAAATAGTTCTATACTTGTACTATGACTATCCTTTTTAAGTGAGTTGAAATAGTTGTTTATTTACAAAAGTCTTCCCAGGTTCCAAGCAACTAAAAGATTAAATAACTAAAAGTTTTCCAAACAAACTATTCCAAAATACTGTATAAATTAAGGTACAAAATCATATCTTTAACTAAAAACTCTAAGTCTGAGCTTTCAGTAGACAGGTGTTAGAATAAGAAAGGTCAAGATTCACTGTTGCTGGTACTTTGAGTTGTAGTAAGAGTAATTAACTTCGATAAGCCATAGTGTGAAAATAAATTCATAGAAAAATTCTATGTGTTTACAATGTGTTCATTAATATATTTGATAACGTAAAATAATGATGACATGAGTCTAAATAATAGATGGTTCATAAAGGAGAATATATAAAGCTGTTTGCTAAAGCATTGTTTAAAATTCTAAAGAAGAGTAAAAATTCTGCATGTCTAATAAATGAGCATAATTTAATTTACAGCCAGAAAATAGATTGCTATTAGACCATTTAATACCATATTTTAGAAGAACACTTACTACTGTGGAAAGATAGTCAGACTATATTGATTGCTAAGTGGTAAAAACAAGCTACATAACTTTTGGATATAAAGGGGGTCAAATATATGGTAAGGGGAAAACATTTGACTTTGGGTGGTGGGCACACAATGCAACATACAGATGATGTATCAGAATTATACACTTGAAACCCATATACTTTTATTAACCAATATCACCCCAGTAAATTTAATCGAAAACAAAAAGTCATGATAACATTTTTTTACGCGCGCGCGCGTGTGTGTGTGTGTGTGTGTGTGCGCGCGCGCTAAATATAAGACCTCAGAAAAATATATACCAACATGGTCTGTTAACAGTGGTGATGCCAGGGTAGAATAGTTGAAGTCACGTTGCTTTGTTTTATATTTACACTAGAGGCCCAGTGCATGAAATTCGTGCAAGACTAGGCCTTCCTTCCCCCGGCTGCTGGCCCTGGCTTCCCCCTGACACCCGGGACCCAGGCTTCCCTTGCAACCCCAGCTTCGTCCAGAAGGTCATCCAGAAGGACATCCAGTCTAATTAGCATATTATGCTTTTAATATTATAGATTGTACCTTGCACTCTGTTTTATTGCCTTGAACATGCTTGACTGTTTTAGTTAAAGAAAAGGTTATTCTCAATAAGCTTGCTGAATTTTGAAGGAGTCATACACAATTAACTACAAGGTGGGGCATATGGATATGCTAAACGTATGGAGCAGGAGTATGTGAGTAATTCATTAAATCCCTGCCCTCTAATTCAGGGATAGGTTTTAGGAAGGTGAGCAGGGATAACCTAGAGGAATGAGAATACCTTGGGCAACATGAATTGATGCCTTCTTAGAGAGTTAAGGCATCTCATCCCCCCACAGGGTAAAGAGAACAAAGTCTTCACTGTACTATTAATTAGAATTCAGCTTTGTATAGTCTGTAGTTACATCCTTCAGTAAAAGTGGTGCAGGATCATATTCTCAAAAGGTTACAAAGCACATATTGTTGTCAAAGTCAACCTAGCACAGAAAGATGGCATCCTTGGAATAAAAAATTAAATGTATTTTATATAGCACAAACCACTTTAGACACTACCATAGGTTTAAATGTCAAACGATCATGAACATTTCCAGGAGTCTTGTTAGCTTTTTTAACTTAAAAGTGAATGTCTTTCTTTCCCACAAATTTAAAGCTTAACTGATGGGAAAAAATAAACTGTAATATAAACATTGTCAACTATTATGGTCCCCAATTAATGAATCAAGGTAACCGTCAATACATTTTTATAAAGCAAAAATCATCTTATTCACCTTTCCCCAAGTGCTTGGCACAGTGCCTGACACATAATAGTCACTCACCAAAGGTGTGTACACTTGATAGAACTGGAAAATATGTGTACCTGGAAGTCTCCAATCTGTGTTTGCTGTTGCATAGAAGGTCATGATGGAAAGAATACTGAACAGAGAGACCAGGGACTTGACTTCTAATCCCAGCTCTTCTATTAACTCAATGTATGACTTCTCTTTGTGGCTCGATGTACCCATTTGTTAAAAAAGACGATTAGATTAATTCCAGGAGAAGTGTCTTTCATATTAAAGTATCCGAGATTCTAATGGATCCCTCAGAGTTTTTATTTTTATTTTCCTCCTTATTGCCAACGCTCATGTATTCATTAATGTATTCCACAGATGGTTACTGAATGTCTTCTCTGTGTATAAGGCATTGTGTGTGTCATACAGAATAGGTCTGCAAACAAGGCACACACAGTTCCCTGCCTTGGGGTCCTTCACTCCAATAAGAGAGCTGTGTGCCCTCCTACTTGATAGATTACATTTTTAAACATTTTACTTATTGCTTAAATACAATCTGATATTAATGGGAAGTTATCCTTATTGGGGGAATTGTTTGTCACATTGGATTGTTTTTTTAAAAAATATATGCTTGTTGATTTTATAGAGGAAGGGAGAGAGAGAGATTGAAACATCAGTGATGAGAGAGAATCATTGATAGGCTGCCTCCTGCACACCCCATACTAGGGATCGAGCCAGCAACCCAGGCATGTACCCCGAGCAGGAATCGAACCATGGCCTCCTGGTACATAGGCTGACGCTCAATCACTGAGCCATGATGACCAGACAGAGGCTCTTTGTGATGAGATAAATGAATTTAGAAAGATTAAACTCAATATTTATATTTCTTTGTTAATTCTTTGAATGGACCAGATGATGACAAATTTAATGTTTTCTAGCTATTTTAGTAACAGAGTCAGTAGACTTCATATTATTACAATAGAGATATATCTTTAAAATACAGTTTATAAGGTATATTTTAGTGTACCATAAAGAACTGAAGATTAAAAGGAATGTTTTAGTGACATATAGTGAAGGCATATTGTCATATAATTACAACCCAACCTGTATTTTTCTCTTACTATAATATTATACTTAATGCAAAGCATCTCTATAATTTAATAAAATGGGGGTAATTATATTAAATCTAGAGGCCCAATGCATGAAATTTGTGTAAGAGTAGGCCTTCCTTCCACTGGCTGCTGGCACCGGCTTCCCTCTGGCACCAGGGACCTGGGCTTCCCTCTGGCCGCTGGCGGGCACCCAGGACCCAGGCTTCCCTCCCAAACCCCAGCTTCATCCAGAAGGTCATCCGGAAGGACATCCAGTCTAATTATCATATTACGCTTTTATTATTATAGATAATCATAGCCACATTTGGCATAGCATAAATTTATTACTTTGATCTAATAGTGTATATACTGAAACATTCAATCTAATTTTACCTAGGAAACATTTTACTTTTTCAGTTTAAGTCAGGATAGGTTGGCTATGCTGCTATAACAAAGAACCCCAAACTCTGAGAGGCTTTAAACACTCTAGATTTTCTTGTTGCTCACACTACACATTCATCTTAGATATGCATTACCTGGATTTTTCATAATACTTCAGGGACCTGGGCTGATAGCAACCACTACCTCAAATACTTTCATGAGAAGTGCAAGAGGACAAAGATAGCTCCGGCAATGAATTGTTTGCTTACATCCGGTGACAAATCATTGTTTGGAACTAGTCACATGCTCCATATTCTCACAAGGGGCCGAGGAAGTGCTATCCTTCCATCTGCCTAGGAAGAAGACAGCTGGGATGCTTGATGAGTAACACTAATTACCACCATCCACAGCATAAAAGACTTGTTTTCAGGCATTTAGCTCTCTTAATTTGCTAGGGAATCAATTAACTGTTGGCAATCCTCGTCATTCGTTTAGTTGAGAAAACTTTTCTTTTTTTTAAAATCAAAACATTATCTTTTTTGAGAAGATCTCCTACATTATATTATATAGTGCTGAAATTTTATCAAAATCTTCAAATTTTAGATTTATTACTTGGATTGATGTATATTTCTACACTCTTGCCCATGGATATTAATCCCTTTATTACTGTGATTTTTCAAAAGCACTAAAAAAGCAGTAAGTTCAGGTTATAATAGAGGCTCTGTTTCTTTAATTATTTTCCCCTTTGTGCTTTCATTAGGCCCTTTCAGGTTTTTGCTTTGAAGTGCGATTTCAGTGATATTCTTTGACAGTACTCTAAGAGTGCTATTCATTTTCCATTCTAGTGCAGTTCTGAGCCAGAGCAGATAGGAATTAGATGGAAACCCATTTTAGACTCAGAATAGTTCTAAATATCAACCTCAAAGGTTCATTTCATTATTCAACATTCTTCAGTAAAATAGTAAACAATGTGTGAATGCTTTTCATTTCTTACTTTACTTACTTTTCATTTCTTACTTCAAACTAAAAAAAGGTTTTTATATGTTAACAATTTCATTCATTTACTTATTCAACAAATCTTTATTGTACTCTTACTGTTGGGTACTCAAGCTGATGTGAATATATGGATATAACTGAAAATTTATGAAGAGTTACAGGAAATTTTCTAAGCAAGTTGTGCGTTAAGGGTCATAAAAGTTTTGTTCTTTTATGTAAAGCTGGCAATACAAGCCTAACAATGGAACATGCACTTGGAAATACATGCCCAGTGGCAGGGGCTAGACTATGTTCTTTCCTGTGATCCTTCGCAGAAGAGTGATTGTGCATTGGGAAGATTATTGACTGGAGGTGCAGGTGTGATATGTTGTGTTAAATATTCTGGGATCCATACTTTATTCACTTAACCAGCTCAAAACGATCATGCACTTCGCTCTTGGGTAGAAACTTAGACTAGAAAGATCATTAAGCCACAGAGCGTATTCCCATGGGGTTCACAGGCAACTGGGGAAAATAGATATGTTAATGTATAATTAACAAGTACATGACGTAATCAGTTTTATGGTAAAGGTACCTATAGAGTACGATGGAAATACCAGGAGTTTGTGGAAAACTAATTTGGAGGTGTCAGTGAGATCTTCTAAGAGTGACATATCCTAGGGTCTTGAGTGGAATTCACTGGGGGAGGGAGAAAAGGCGAAGGATATTTCAAATATAATGAGCAGCATAGGTGATTAAATGCATGAAACTGTGAAAACATGTGTAGGTGGAGGACTATATATGGTTATGGGGGTGTGTTTGGAGAGTGTTGGCATGAGGTAAGGCTGAAAGAAAGCCCTGGGCCAGGCAGAACAGGGACCTTGCCTCAGAAGAATATATTACTTTCATAGGATAAGAAAGGAGAGTCATTAGCTAAAAGAATTGGAATTTATCTCATATACTAGTACTCTTGGGATCCTTGAAACTCGCAAAGGAAGAGAGTGACATGGTCAGGTGCATATATTAAAAAAGATAAAAAATCGTAGTGTGGATGGAGAGGGAGAAACTAGAAATAGTGAGACGTGGAGGCACACCGCACAGAATTTAAATGTTGGCTTCATCAGCTTAATTCTCCAATGACTAGATTCTGGGCAATTGAGATAGGTGACTAATTCCTGTACTTTAATTTATAATATTATGACTGTGTGCTTAGAAAGTGGCAGCTGGTCCTTTAATAACTTGACGGCTTTTTCTACATAAAACAACTCCATTAAATTTTCTTTCAAGTACCAATGCCTTTGTTAGAAAGCAGCAGACATGCTAATAGCAGTCATTGCCTTCCTCAGCTATGAAAATCCATGTTCTTGTTTAGGCATTCTATGAATAGGTACACTGGGGATAATTCTAAGGGAATCATTTCATGAAGAGCCAAAGTGACTTAAATGCAATAACCCATCAGTGAGTAAAGGAAAGAGTTGATGGCACACATGTAGCCATCAGCAGAGTTTGAACAATGATACACAGTTGAAATGAAATGAAGTGCTGAGAACATTTATTCCCACTATTTCAAAAGTGGAACATAATATCCTCCCTGACAATGTTCAGAGAGGATGCTGTTATCAGCAGTTTCAGCTGGTTTTGACAAATCAAGAATAAAGGTGAGGGGGAATGATTAGTGCCAAAATTGACTAACTTAAAATAATAGTCTCAAAAATGCCTAAGCAGGTGTTTTGCTCTATTCCTTAACTATAACAATATATAATTTGAAAGATTTTCTAAATGAGAATCACTGTCAATAATAAAGTAGGTCATAATCTTTTCTTCCTTTGGATTTTTAAATGCCATATCTTATATTTATGAATATAAAAGCCATTATCTTTGTTACTAAAAAAATATGCCTGTTGTTGCTTCTCTCTGTCATGAAGTCACACTATTCTTTCCAGCCAATCTGGATAGAGACCTGGTCCAGAAACCTTTGCTAAAATGTTATTACTATGCATTTGTTGGATTTTCTGCGTGTGTGTTTTTTAAATGGATACATAGGGTGCCCCAAAAATATGTCTACACTTAACAGCTGATAATTCAAATGATGTTTATTTCTTTTCATGTTTAACCCATTGGAATTAATAATTATTAAAGGTATGTGTACATTTTGGGGGGACACCCTGTACTTGACTTTGAAGTTCCTAAGCATTTAGGTCCCTTACACTTTCACATATAGATGTGTTTTGATGCATACATTTTGTAGTCACATTGCCAATTGCTTTACAAATTAGTTGCCATTTAGATGGTCAGTTTCCCCAAAGGCCAGGAGATAATTTTAAATGGCCTGCTGTGTGTGAATAACATAGCAAGAGATAATATGGGATTTTTGGATTTTTCTGTCATTTGGATTATACATTTATTAAAGGTCTTGAGTTCTTGAAAAGTTCATGTTTGAGTCGTAGGGTTTTTTTTCTAAGGTGTTTTATAGGTCTAAACTACTATTATTATTTATCCTATATGATAAAAGGCTAATATGCAAATCGACCCAACAGCAGAATGACCAGTCGCTATGATGTGCACTGACCATCAGGGGGCAGATGCTCAACACAGGAGCTTCCCCCTGTTGGTCAGTGCGCTCCCACAGGGGGAGTGCTGCTCAGCCAGAAGCTGGGCTCATGGCTGGTGAGCACAGCAGCAGTGGCAGGAGCCTCTCCTGCCTCCACAGCAGCGTTAAGGACCCCCTTGGGGGAACTGGCCTAAGCCAGCAGGTGGACATCCCCTGAGGGGTCCCAGACTGTGAGAGGGCTCAGGCCAGGCTGAGGGACTCTCCCCCCACCCCCCAGTGCACCAGGCCTCTAGTACTAGTGTGTGAATGTGTGTGTGTGTGTGTGTGTGTATGAGCATGCACATATCAGAAAAGAATGATGAATTACTTAAAATGCAAAGGTTAAAAGGTGATAAGATCCCAGACTATGGAGTTACTCAAGTTTTGGCTGGAATGAATAAAAATTCAGCACATGGAGACAAGGATGCCCAGTGGACGCATGTTAGGACAGATAAAAGGAAGGCACATGCCACAAAACAGCTACCATCTCTGAGAAAACTC
>NW_006297573.1:3791107-3805751 GCF_000327345.1 Myotis davidii
AGATTTGTTCATGTAATGCAGATACATTTTAATTAATATTTTATTAACTTTTTATTGTTTTAATATTTTAATTTGAAATAATCTCATACATGTAAAAAAACTATAAAATACTACAGCATATCATATGTGTCCTTCACCCAATTTCTTAGGCGTTAATAATTTAAACATAACCATTATACAACTAACGGAATTTGGAATATATTTTTCTTATAATCTCTTTAATGTTACTTAATCCATTTACTTTGTTGTTGTTACTCTTCACCCAAGGATATTTTTCCATTGAATTTTAGAGAGAGTTTAGGGAAAGGGAGAGACACATTGATTGGTTGCCTCCTGCACATGCTCTGATAGGGACTGGGGATCAAGCCAGCAACTGAGGTACATGCCCTTGACTGGAATCGTACCTGGGACCCTTCAGTCCACGGGCTAATGCTCTATCCAATGAGCAAAACAGGCTGCAGCTTAATTCATTTACTTTTAATCTATATGTGTCTTTATATTTAAAGTGGGTTTTGTTTTTGATTCACCCTCATAATCTGTCTTTTAATTGGTGCATTTATGCTACTGACTTTCAGAGGGCTTACTGATAGAGTTACTACCATATCAGGCAGCTGCTGGGCTTCTGGGGTGGGCATGCCTTGCCACCCCGGGACTCGCTGATGGGGTCCCAGGTGGCCGGCCTGCCCTGGATGGTGGCGCACTGGCAGTTGGGCTGTCCTGCCCTGCCTGCAGCATGCAAATTAGCCGCTATCTTTGTTGGTGGTTAATTTGCATATCACACTGATTAGCCAATGGGAGGAGTAGCGAAGGTATGGTCAATTACCATGTTTGTCTATTATTAGATAGGAGATATATATATATATATTTACTGATTTCAGAAAGGAAGGAAGTGGAAAAAGAGAGAGAAAGAAACATCAACAATGAGAGAGAATCATTGATCAGCTGCCTCCTGCATGACCCAAACTGGGGATTGAGCCCACAATGCGGGGATGTGCCCTGACCAGGAACCAAACCATGACCTCCTGGTTCATAGGTTGACACTCAACCACTGAGCCACATAGACTGGGCTATAGGTCTAAATTATTGAGACATATAGGTGTGATAAAGCTGAATATTTCCTGAAGAAAGGATCATTTGTAATCTTCTAGATTAGTCTTTCTGGGATAAAAGTAGCTTTGGCCAAAGAATAATGACGTTCTTCAATTGGCACATGTGGAATTGTATGAGACAGTAACACCTCAAAGTCTGTGTGGTTTACCAAAAAGTAGTGGCAGTAGAAGAAAAGATATAGGGAATTACATCCTATTTTATATACCTTGACTTAGTTTTAATGCATGGCTATTTCTGGACAGTATTTTCAAAAATTTCCTGTATTTAGATGCAATTATACCAAAACTAATTAGTCTTCTTATGTTTTCAGTAAAAAGAGGACAAAATAACACACTTTACTGTTTTTAATTTCTCTAGCAATAAACATTTATTGAATGCATTCTTTGTGTCATGCAGAGTTGAATGTGATAAATTGTTGCCTTAGAGAATTGCTAGTCCAGTGAGTATTTTGTCTTGTACATGATTTTTATTGCATTTAGGTAAAGTTCTAGGAACAAAGTGTTCCCTTGGCTGAAAATGTATGCCTTCTGTTTCTATTAGAAAAACCCAAAGCTAGCCAGCTCTGAGCATTAGCTAATTGACAACATTGGAAAAAATTATTATGTCCAAAACCAAGCCCCTTCATTTCATATGTGGAAAGCCACACAGAATTATTTCATAATATAGTCCCATTTTCACAGACCTAAATTGAAGGTGAATAGGTAACAGAGAAATGCTTCAATTCATAAATAATAATGAATGAATGTAGGTTTACTAATGTAGGTATTCAAATTCAGTGACTATTTCTATATATACACATAATATATATCCTATAGAATAAAGAGTTAATATGCTAATTAGACCAGATGGCAGAACAACCTTCCAGAACGACCAGTGGGCAGTGGGGGTGGGGGGGATGGGGGGAATGGGTGCTGTGGGACCACATGGCAGCCGGGGCTTCAAGGGCCTACTCTTGCACAATTTTCATGCATCGGGCCTCTAGTTTATATATAAGATAATAAATATATACTTTATTTTATAGAGAAATTGATTTTTAGAGAAACATTCTAGTTGTAGAAAGAACACTGGAGTGAGACAAAGATGGATTTGAATAAAGCCTTTAGGAATTACTCATTTCCAGCTTTGGATCTTTCCTTTCAGAATGTGAGTTTCAGTGCACAATGGGAAATAAAAACACAGCAAAGTTATTGTAATATCTGCAAAGCTACTAGAACACAGTGATACTTAGGAATTGGTAGCTACTTGTTAACTTGTTTTTTAATGAATATTCAGGTGCTATTATGAACAAAAGATTGCAGGAAGGTGTTCTGGGAGGAACACAAAGAAAAACAAAATAAGATTTTTGTTTTGTTTTGTTGAAGGCACTTGCCACAGTTTAGATGGGTAGCTAGACATAGTCACACATCACACAAATAAGAAACAATCCTAATACAAAATATGCAAAGCCTTTGTATCATGGAAAAGTAGTGCTGGAATAATTTTTATGTCATAAAGATGATATTGGCCTATCATAACCACCCCCCAAAATTCTAGGGTTCACTCTTGGTATTGTATATTCTAGGGGTTTGGACAAATGTATAGTGACATATATACATCATTGTGCAGAGTATTTTTAACTGACCTAAAAATCTTCTGTGCTCTGCCTATTCACCTCTCCTCTTTACTCCATCCTGGTAACTACTGAACTTTTTATTATTTTCATGATTTTGCCTTTTTCAGAATATTATATAATTGGGGTCATAGAGTATGTAGCTTTTCCTGGTTGACTTCTTTCACTTAGTAATACGCATTTAAGGTTCCAATAGAATACTTTTAATAAACTCAAAGATGTTCTTAAGAAACATTATTAATAACTGTTTTGTTTAATTGCACAAATAGAATTGTACTTGTAATGATCATAAATTGCTTCAAGTAAATTCTATATTAAGTTCTCACTGTTATTTACAATAGATCCACAATCTCTAAAACGGTATCTTTAAGTAGGCCCCTTATATAGAAAGTATTCCAATCCTATATAATAAAAGGCTAATATGCAAATTGTCCCCTCGGCCAGGAGTTCAACCAAGGGGTGGGGCTGGCCCGCCAACCACCCACAGCCCCTCCCCTCAGCCGGCCCACCCCCGATTTGCCCCCCTAACCCTAATTGGAGGGTGGGGCCAGCTGGACCCCACCCATGCATGAATTTGTGCACCAGGCCTCTAGAGTTAGCATAATTAGAGATGTTCATAGTTGATCACTTTACACCGCTTGGGTGCTGCCATTTAATTATCCTTGACTCATGATAGATGTTACTAATTGATCATAACATTCTTCCCACTGAATGCAGCCTCACAACCTCATCTCAGTATTTCAGGCAATTACAACCAATTGATTTGACTTGACAGCTGAGATAACACCTAGTTATCATATTGACCTAAGCATTTCTGAGTTTGAGAATGCCCATGCTTACTATCTTAACTGAAGACTAATTTCTATAACCTAGTAAATCTATATTTAAGAAATTTGCCCCCTAACTATATAATTCTGCCTTTTTGTCTTTTGGTTTCATTGTATATTAGAATTCCTTGAGACCAACTCTGAGAGCATGACGGAATGCAATGGTTCTCAAACATTGGTGTGCAGCATATCAACTGAAGCCTGGTTAAAGCACTTTGCTGGGTCCCGCCCTCAGTGTTTCTGATCCAGTAGGTAACCATCTTTAAAAACAGGTTCAGAAAATGCTTTAAGAAACTGGTGGTGCCAGTTATAGAACCACAGCTGGAGAACCACTAGCATAACGAAAAGAACACAAAATTATAGACAGAAAAATCTGCAGTGTCATTACTTTGACATTGAGTAAGTTTCTTCATTTTTCTCTATGAAATTTTCTCTATAATAAAGCCTCATGGAATTAGTTTAATCATTATGGGAGATATTTTAAGCATTTAATAAAAAAGAATCCCTCAGCAAACATTTCTTCCCTTTGTGTATGTTTTTGCACTTTATAATTGAACAAAAAAATCTAGCATCACTCTGGATAACTACAGGGAAATGCAGTCAGTGGCGTTTTGTTCTTGTGTTTTCTTCCAAGAAATGTTACCTATTCTAATCTTCAGAAACTCTAGGTTATTCTAAAAATGTTTTCTCTTTGCCATGAAAACCTTGTGTCAGACCCCGAGGAGAAAATTTTACTTTATTTAAGTTTGGGAAATTAGACAAATGGCAAACTAGCCGGGGGCTGAGGAGCCACCTTGAGGCTGGAATTTCCCCCTTTACAGGGTCTACTTTAAAATGAATGTGAAAATGTCTATAACACTTTTTAGCTCCTGCAAGGGAGTATACCACCCAGATACATATGCCAGATTGCATTGTAAATAGAATGCTCTTTACATTTTAAATTGTAATTTGTTAATTTACATGAATTATCTTGCAAAATATTGGATATGAATATTTACATCTTACAGCCAGGGACCCAGAAACAAAGCTTGAAGGAATTTCTCTGTGATGATGAAGAAGCTGGCTCTCCACAGACTCCTGATCAATTATTCATTCATTTCACTCAGGCCATTCACCTACTTGATTGCTCTTCAATTCGCAAGCGTTTAATTTGTTTCCACATAAGTCTTTTCACATACAGATTTTTTTTATAGATTGCCATGTTTTTGTGTTTAGTAATCTTAATAAAAATATCAAGGGTTCTTGTTAAGAAGTATAATGTTATCTAGGGCAAAATAGTTCTTAATTATAATACAGTGTTTTGGGATGATATAAATGCTAGCTTAGAATTGAAAGGAGAATTACTATGCTTACCATAAATCTCCTTGACAACAAGCTCAATGTTTTGAATACCGAATCATTTAGAATTTTATACAGATTTAAGGGTCTCTCACCTCGCCATTTCTTTTTAAAATATGTATATATATTTTGTTGATTTTTTACAGTGAGGAAGGGAGAGGGATAGAGAGTTAGAAACATCAA
The DNA here is from genome assembly GCF_000327345.1 of Myotis davidii. Taxonomy (NCBI): domain Eukaryota; kingdom Metazoa; phylum Chordata; class Mammalia; order Chiroptera; family Vespertilionidae; genus Myotis; species Myotis davidii. Next base: position 3,796,175 of record NW_006297573.1, read on the forward strand.
TGAGAGAGGAACATCGATCAGCTGCCTCCTGCACACCCCGCACTGGGACATGCCTGCAACCAAGGTACATGCCCTTGACTGGAATCGTACCCGGGACCCTTCAATCTGCAGGCCAACGCTCTATCCACTGAGCCAAACTGGTCAAGGCTCACCTCACCATTTCATTCTTTTGTAGACATTTGAGTTTTTAATAAGTATTCTTCAAAATCCCATTCAATGTTAAGAAACACTGTTGCTCACCAACTTGGTTGTATTTGAAATGTTTCTCCATTTCTTATAATCATCATCACCTTTATCCAATATTTACTGAGCTATGAAAAACTAGAAATCAAGTTCAAAGAACATTTTGATTACTTTCAACCAAAATGAAGCTCCTGATTGGAACTCTATTGCAGGCGTGGGGCGGAGGGGGAGGGGAGAGAGGAAGGAAGGAAGGAAGGAAGGAAAAGTTAATCTGGGAGCAAATGCTTGAGCCCTTAATTAGAGGGGTGTAAGCGGGACAGAGGGAGGATGGCTGGTAACTTGTTAAAACAGTTTCCCCAGCTCCGAAGGAAGGAAGGAAGGAAGGAAGGAAGGAAGCAGTTCACATGTCTTGGGTCTCCCCATCTAACAGACATATACTGGCACTTGGGCAAGTTACCATCCCCCAAACTGCTTGCTTCTCTTTTTGAAATGAAAAGAAAGCCTCCTCAGCATATAGTATTCCGGAGAGATGGCCTTCCTGCCTTTGGCGGAGCTCCTGTTTCTCCTGTGAATCATGCTCCATACACAGTGTCACCATTGTGCTATCTGGAAGCGGGAATCCTGCCGGGTGGTGGTGTAACTACTCCCCGGGAAGGTCACAAGTTCACATCTGCTTTGCCTCTGTCTAGCAAGAAGTGTTCAGACTAAGCAATAGATGATTGCAGTATTCCTCCGTGTCCCGGAGGTGAGAATCTTAGAGGCTCCCCAGCAGGGCTGGCTGAAAGGCCACTAGTAATGGTGAATTCAAGACAAGTCTTACCCTTGCTCTTGGCCTGTCATTCCACATGTGTCTTTCAGCATGTCCTCTCCGTGGCTTTAAAAATGAATTTGCTTGAGCCCTGGCTGATGTGACTCAGTTGGTTGAGCATCGTCCCATGCACCAAGAGGTTGCTGGCTCAATTCCTGGTCAGGGCCCATGCTGGGGGTGTGCAGGAGGCTGCTGATCCATGTTTCTCTCATTAATGTTTCTCTCCCTCTCCCTTCTTCTCTCTCTAAAAGTCAATAAAAACATTTTTTAAAAGTGAATTTGCTTGAGGACTTAATTGAGGCAACTGAGGAGGAGATGGTGCGTCACGGGAACAAGGATAAATGCTCTTGCAGCTAAGCTAAGAGACCTTTCATTAAGCCGACATTTATTAAGCCCCTACTGTATACCAGGCACTGTTTTTTAAGTGCTGGAGTCAGTGTGGTAAATAAAACTAAAGGTCTTTGTCCTCATGGAGCTGTTATTCTAATGGGTGTGACAGACAAGAAGGATGTCAGAGAGTGATAGATGCTGTTAGGAAAATAAAGATGGAGGAAGGTGCTGTTTTCCATGGGCTAATTATAGGGAAAACCTCTCTGAAGAGATGTATGAACAGGTATCTGTAGGAAACACAGGGGAGGTCTAGGAAGAGCTTTCCAGGCAGCGGTAAAACAAATAGCCCCCAAGGACAGTGGGCTTAGCCATGTGATGGGCCATGTGTAACTGCAACATTTATTTGAAATAGGAACGTTTTGTTGATAAAATTATACACATCTGTATAAATTCCATTTGAAAATATTACATGAGGAGAAAGAGCCATTACCACTTTAAAGATGTGAGTACAGTAAAGGCATAAAATAACACTTTCTGTCATACAGAGTTTTCCCAGTAGAGCCATCACAGGGTTAACACAATACACTTCATTACATAATGTACTGTAACTCCTTTTTTTAACAACTGAAAATGTACATAAAATGCTGTTTTGACTGTACTATCTTTAGTCTTCAGCTGTTGCTGTCACGATTCAGAAATTTGGATCGCTGCCTGTAAAAGGCACATTTCCCTAGATGCAAAAACATAATCCGATGGCATCTGAGGCCGGAATCATAGGTTGTGATTTTAGAATACAAATCACTTTTTGAAAAGGGGGAGGGGCATTCCTTTCCTTTTTTATTTGAGTCTTATTTATGTTCTCAACATGCTTTACTGTGAGTTTGTTTATATTTTCATAAAGATGAAATTTTCTTTGGCTTCTGTGCATGGTAAATGGTGCCTGCTAATTTTACTGAATTCTGTACCAATTGTATCCCAAAATGTATCTGGAAATCCAGAAAACTGAACCAGAACTGATGCTATTCTAAAATGGAAGGAGGAATTAAAGACACCCTAGCCCTGGCCGGGTAGTTCAGTTGGTTAAGTTGGTTAGAGTGTCGTTCCCATATGCCAAGGTTGTGGGTTCAATCTCCAGCCAGGGCACATACAAGAATCAACCAATGGAACAACAAATCTTCTCTCTCTCTCTCTCTCTCTCTCTCTCTCAAAAATCAGTTTAAAAAAGTACCCCTACTCTTTACCTTTGGGGTTGGTATGAGGTGGCACTTAGAATACATGCTAAAAGTGGATCTATCTTCCAAAAAAGGAAAAATTTAGAGAGCATAAATATAGTAGCATTAAGAACTTGTTTTCCCACTTCCAAAGTTTCTCAATTACCAAAAAATAAAGTGAAAATAATGGTAATAGTTAATGTGGCACAAATGAAACAGTTTAAAATCCGAGCTTAGAACTTGCAAACTCAGTACAGATTTTATAGCAAAACACTGTTCATAGTAATGATAACCAAGAGAATTAATTTTCTAACTAGCAGTCCCAAAGCATAAGTCAGGACTGTCTGTTAGAAGCTAGCACAAGCTAGAAATAGAATCATAGGAGGATATTTTTATATTTAATATTCAGTATCAAAAAGAAAATAAGGTATATAAGAAAAAATTCTAGTTTTTAAAAACACGTGAAGGTCAAATAAATTCTAATTTTAAGTTGCAAATGAATGAATATGCCAAGGCTCATTAAGCCAATTTTCCCTTCCAAAGTTGACTTAACACTGATAAGGGTACATTCAAATAAAATTATTTAAAAAATAACACATTAGTGAAATTAGTTGCTGCCTGGGTTAAACTAATAATTTTTCTATATAGTCAGATTATTTTTATTGTCCTGAAATATGGCATTTATAGAGAAGCAATTCCAGTTTCAGGATATAACATAATTGGAGTGAATAGGTTATTTGTAGAAAGTGGACTTTTATTTTTATTTTTAGGGCCTATCCATATGTTCCTTCTCATTTTTCCTTTGCTGGCAAGTCTCAGAAACAACTGAGAACTCTCATCTAGTACTAATGAAAATGCAAAATAATGCAATCACTCTGGAAAATGATTTGACATTTTCTTAGAAAGATGAACATACACTTATCACATGACTCAGGAATCTTACTTCTGGGTATTCACCATAGGAGAATGGCAGCAAATATTTGCACAAAAGAGGTGTATAACAGCTCTATCCATAATTGCCTAGAACTAGAAACAAATATCTTCAATGGGTGACTGGATAAACAAACTGTAGTATAGCCATACACCTGAAACTATCTGGCAATAAAAATGAATGAACTGTTAATTAATGTAACATCTTGCGTGGCCAATGTGCTCAGTTGGTTGAGCATTGTCCAGTGCACCAAAAAGGTTGCTGGTTTGATTCCTGGTCAGGACACATGCCCAGGTTATGGATTCAGTCCTTGGTCAGGGTGCATAGAGGAGGCAACTGATCGATGTTTCTATCTCCCTTCCTCTCTCTCTACAAAAAATATCGATAAAAACATATTAAAAGTAAGTAAGTGTAACATCTTGGCTAAACTTTAAAGACATGGCAATCCTGGACTTTTATTTTTTGAGAGGTTTTTGATGGTTTTTCCAATTTCTTTTCTGTTGATCAATCTATTCAGATGTTTCCAGTTCTTCATGATTCAGTCTAGGAAGGTTATATATTTCTAGGAACTTGCCCATGTCTTCTAGATTATTGAATTTTGTGGCATATAGTCTTTCGTAATATTCTCTTAGTATTTCTGTGATGTCTATACTTCTTCTCCCCCATTTCTGATTTTGTTTATATATCTTTTCTGTTTTTTCCTTAGTTAGTCTAGCCACGGATTTGTCAGTTTTATTAATCTTTTCAAAGAACCTGCTCTTTGTTTTATTAATATTTTGTATAGTCTTTTGTCCTCTATTCAATTCAAATCTGCTCTAATTTTTATCATTTCCTTTCTTCTGCTGACTTTGACTGGTTTTGTTATTCTTTTTTTAGTTCTTTAAGATGTAATGTCAGGTTGTGTAGTTGAAATTTTTCTTATTTCTTGAGGTAGGTCTGTAATGATATCAACTTTTCTCTTATTACTGCTTTAGCTGCATCCTGAAAGTTTTGATATGTCATTCTCATTTGTCTCTACATATCTTTTGATGTCACCTTTTATTTTTTCTTTGACCCAGTCATTTTTTAGCAGCAAGTTGTTTAATCTCCACATGTTTGAGGATTTTTTTAACTTCCTTTTTTTAGTTGATTTCTAATTTCAAAGCATTGTGGTCAGAGAATATGCTTGGTATGATTTTGATTTCAATCTTCTTAAATTTGTTGAGGCTAGTTACGTGTCCCAACATATGCTCTATCCTTGAGAATGTTCCATGTACACTGGAGAAGAATGTATAATCTGATGTTCTGGAATAAAAGGTACTATAAAAGTTAATTATGTCCATTTGGTCTAACCGCAGCAGTTCTCAACCTGTGGGTCACGACCCCTTTGGTGGTCAAACGATGTTATGTCTTCTTGATGTATTTCTCCTTTATCATTATGAAATGTTCATCTTTGTCTCTAGTTACCTTTGTTATCTTAAAATCTGTTTTGTCACATGGCTTCACTAGTGAATTCTACCAAACATTCAAAGAAGATTTGGTACCTATCCTTCTCAAACTCTTCTAAAAAATTGAAGAAGAGACAATATTTCCTAACACATATGAGGCCAACATAACCTTGATACCAAAACTGGCAAGGATAACACAAAAAAAGAAAACAACAGACAAAAATCTCTCATGAATACAGATGAAAAACAAAACAAAACAAAAAAACAACAAAATAAAACACTAGCAAATCAAATACAAAAATATGTTTAAAAGCACATCACAATCAAGTAGGGCTCATTTCAGGGACACAAGGATGGTTCAAAATATACAAATCAATCAATGTAATACACCCCACTGACAAAATAAAGGATAGGAATCATATGACCTTATGAGTAGATGCAGAAAAAGCATTTGATAAGATACGACATCCATTTATAATTAAAACACTCATTAAAATGGGTATGAAGGAAAGAATCTCCACATAATAAAGGCCATATATGACAAACCATCAGTTAACATCACACTCGATGGTAAAAAACTGAAGCATTTTCTCTAAGACCAGGGACAAGACAAGGATGTCCACTCTCACCACTCTTATTCAATACTAGAGGACCAGTGCATGAATTTGTGCACCTTGAAAGGAACTGTAGGCCCCGAAGCTGCAGTGGGCACAGGGGTGGGTCTTGGCCCATCCTCTGCACCTCCACCTGGCCCCTCCTTCCGTGGGCTCTGGTCCCCTCTCTGCTGGCAGCCCTGCTCCTGCTGCAGCCACTCCCATGCACTGACGGCACCAGCCCTGCTCGCACTCACTGATGGCATGAAGCAATTGGAGCTGGCACCAGCAGCAGGTGTGAGTGGGGCTGGTGTTGTCAGTGGATGCAAGCAGTGGCTGCTGCCCTGATCGTCCCTCAGGAACAGGGGAAGGTGGAGAAGCCCTCGGGGGCTACCAGGGCCGGCAGCTGCTGCTCGCACCTGATGACAGCACCAAGTGATTGGGACCAGTGCTGGGTCCCAGCAGCAGGTGTGAGCGGGGCCGGCACTGGCAGTGGGTGTGAGTGGAGCCTGTGCTGGCAGCAGGTGCAAGTGCCGGGCAGGACTGTGATGCATGGGAGCAAAGAATTTTCAGTAACCACCAGAGGCTCACCCTGATGACAGTGACCAGTGCCCCGCCTTGGTCTGGCGCACCCACTCACCTGCTCCATCATCTCACTGTGGACCCCGCCGCCATGTTCCACACACACCCCTTGTGGTCAGCACATGTCATAGCAACCGGTTGTTCAGTTGTCGGCTGTTCCAGTTGTTCTGCCGTTTGGTCTATTTGCATATTAGCCTTTTATTATATAAGATAGTACTGGAAATCCTAGCCAGAGCAATCAGACAAGGCAAAGAAATAAAAGGCATTCAAATTGGAAATGAAGTAGTAAAAATGACACTTTTTGCAGATAACATGATTCTTTTTACAAAATGTACCTTTATTATTTAAAGTATCACAAATGTCCTCTTTGTTTGTAACATGATTCTTTATATAGAAAACCCTAAGACTCCACCAAAATTCTATTAGAAACCATAAACAAATACAGTACAGTTTCAGGATACAAAAATCAATGTACAAAAATCCATTACATTCTTATATACTAACAATGAAATTTCAGGAAAAGAAATGAAAAAAAATTCCTTTTGCAATTGCAACCAAGCATAAAATACCTAGGAATAAATTTAACAAAGGATGTGAAGGACCAAATACTGAAAACTACAAAGCATTATGAAAAGAGATTGAAAAAGACACAATGGAATGGAAAGGTATTTTGTGCTTATGGATTAGAAGAATCAATGGAATTCTACTGAACCATAAGAAAAGATGAAATACTGCCATTTGCGACAACATGGATGGACCTTGAGAATATCATGCTAAGCAAAATAAGAGAGAAAAAGTTAAGAACCATATGACGTCACTCATCTGTGGCATATAAAACTGAAAGAAACAAATGAACAAACAAGAAAAACAAATAAAAAATCATAGACACAGAAAACAGAGTGGTAGTTACCAGAGGGAAAGGGAGAGGGAGTAGTAAAGGATAAAGGGGTTCAGATATATGGTGACAGAAGATGATTTGACTTTGGGTGGTGGGTATACAATGCAATATGAAGGACATGTATCATAGAAATGTATACTTGAAAACTATAATTTTATTAACTAATGCCACCCCAATAAATGTTAAAAAATAAAGTAATGAAGAATAAAAAAATAAATGTTCAATGGTAATAATTTGGAAAATATATATATAACAAATAAAATATAACTTAAGGACCCCCCCCCCCAGAAAAAAAATGAAAGACATGCTGAGTGAAAGAAGCTGGTCTCAAAAGGTTAAGTGCTGTATGATTTCATATACATGACATTATTAAAAATATAAAACTATAGTGATGGAGCATAGGTAAAGATTGCTAGGGATTAGGAGTGGGAGGAGAATATGACTAGAGAGGTAAAGCACAGGACAGTTTGGGGCGGGTGGGGAAGGGGTGTGACAGAACTGCTCCATATCCTAATTGTAGTAGTTTTTACAGGAATCCACATGTGTTAAATTTCAAAGAAAACTGCACCAAAAAGGTCAATCTTGTATGATAAATTTAAAATCGAAAATAATACAGACAAAAAAGCAACTAAGGGTGCTTTACACAAAGATACATTCTATTTAAAAGTCTTTGCTACAAATCTTAGCATGCTTGCCTATAATATGTCTTCAGTCTTGGATTTTACATAAACTAATATTGCACTGTTTTGGTGGTATGAAATATTTATATGAAATTAAATTTGAGTTATTTTTTGAAAAAAATATATTTTTATGATTTCAGAGAGAATAGGAGAGGGAGAGAGAGCCAGAAACATCAATGATGAGAGAGAATCATTGCTTGGCTGCCTTCTGCACACCCCACACTGGGGATCGAGCCCACAACCCCTGCATGGGCCCTTGACCAGAATCGAACCCAGGACCCGTCAGTCCACAGGCCGATGCTCTATCCACTAAGCCAAACCAGCTAGGGCTTGAGTTACTTCTCCTTTTTAAAAAAAAATATATATTTTATTGATTTTTTACAGAGAGGAAGGGAGAGGAATAGAGAGTTAGAAACATAGATGAGAGAAACATCGATCAGTTGCCTCCTGCACACCCCCCACTGAGAATGTGCCTGCAACCAAGGTACATGCCCTTGACCGGAATCGAACCTGGGACCCTTCAGTCCGCAAGACGATGCTCTATCCACTGAGCCAAACAAGTCAGGGCTGAGTTACTTCTTAATACTAGAACTTCATAGCCAGTCTTGATAGATAACATTCTATATTTTTCATCATAAATTAAAAACCCATCATCATTAATGTTATTGATGTTTTAAAATTTCTCATATGAATGTGTAGTAAACAAATCTTGAAATTAAGTTAGTCAATCTTTATCTAAGCTGGTATTTTAGAAGCATTTTCCTTATTAATGTTTATTCTGTACTGTTTTTTAACTCATAGTATTAAGATTTTAATTTAAGAAAGTATTGTTCCTGTAAAGTAGCTTGTAAATATATACTTAAACATAAAATGAACTCCTGAATATTGTTCTCTTTTTAAAAAAATATATATTTTATTGATTTTTTACAGAGAGGAAGAGAGAGGGATAGAAAGTTAGAAACATCGATAAGAGAGAAACATCGATCAGCTGCCTCCTGCACACCCCCTACTGGGGATGTGCCCTCAACCAAAGTACATGCCCTTGGCTGGAATCAAACCTGGGACCTTTCAGTCCACAGGCTGACGCTCTATCCACTGAGCCAAACCGGTTAGGGCTTGTCCTCTTTTTAAGCGCAATGAAGTGAATTTGGTTTAATTTTCCTATGTGCTACACTCTTTCTATGATCTCTCTGGTATCATAGTTAATTGTTTTTATACAGATAATTATTTACATTAAAAATTTTAACTGTAGATTAATACTATACCATTTTTTATTACATATTTCACAGAAGACTGCTGACATTGTAGGAGATAATGAAGAGATAAAAGCTGATTTTAGAGAAAGAGGTTTTCCCAAATGTGCCTTTGTTTTTAACATATATGTCCCTAATAGCCTATTCATTTGAAATCATCCTTTTAGGTAATTTGCTGACAGGTTAGTATTATCTTTGGGAACTGGAGTGCCCTTTTTTAATGCAGATTTTAAAATACCTACCATAGGAACTGTTTCTCTTCTTGCATTTAGGTGTCTGAATCAGCCTTGCTAATATATCTTGATGTTAACAATGACCGAGGAAACAAAGAGCTTCCTTAGTATTTTTTTCTGTGCAATATGCCTTCACAGAATATGTCTTGTGAAAGAAGCACCCAATTACCCTGCCAAAGCCAGAAAGCACTGTAAGAAGAGGACCAAGCAAGTCTATCCTATGTGTACACCACCCAGTGAACAGAGATGGCAGCACGTGGGTACTGTGCTTCTGTACTGCACTGAGGTTGTGAATAAATAATAATGATAATGATAACAATAATTTTTTTTATTTTTAAATATATTTTATTGATTTTTTACAGAGAGGAAAGGAGAGAGATAGAAATAGAGAGTTAGAAACATCGATGAGAGAGAAACATCGATCAGCTGCCTCACGCACATCACCCAC
>NW_006297573.1:3805857-3809365 GCF_000327345.1 Myotis davidii
ATTTTAAAAGAATAAAGACATGCTAGTTAAAATGGCAAGCATAGCAAACTACCATGATTTAAGAAGCTCATTTAGGGATCTTTTGTAAATTTAAGTACAAGACATTAAATTATTAACTGGACTAGCTCTACAGACAGTAAGAAAAATCCAGGGCTAACAGGAGGGCATGATTTGGGGCACTAGATTAATTTTCTATTTATTTTTTCAATAAATAAAAATTAATTAGGATGCAATATCAGATTCCAGGAACATAAAGATGAATAAAATAGTTTATTCCTTGGAGAACTTGCAGGTTAGTTCAGGACACCTAAGAAAGTATGTACTGTGATATATGACGAAAAATTCTGAGAGATGAGTTCAGGGCTGGTGGAGTACAAATGGTATCAAGCAGCTGCCTCTGCCTATAGAAGCTGGAGAAGATTTCACTAAAGAGTTCTCATTTGAATTTAGCCTCGATGGATGAGGCATAGTATTCTTGGCAAAGAAAACGGAGATGCAACACTTCAGGCAGTGAAAACTACATAAAATGATACATAAAATTGTGAAAGGTTTACTGCTTAATGTTGCTACGGCTCTTGCTCTAATTTAAGGTAGTTTGTCGTATTTCAATCTGATGTCCTGCTCCTTTATCTTAGTCTGCACTTAGAAGATCATCCATTTATTTATTCAACAAATACTTATTTAAATACCCACTATACTAATCCTTCTCTTAAAAAAAGAAGAAGAAAACACAGAAGATGAGGGAACTCTTCCAATCCCATTTTATGAGGCCAGAGTTATACTGTTACCAAAACCAGATGCAGGTGCCACAAGAAAAGAAAATTACAGGCCTATATCCCTGATGAACATAGATCAAAAATCCCCACCTTGAAAAACTAACCTACTATATGGCAAGTACAATTCCTGGAATTGTGATGATAAGATTGAATAAAATAAAGTCCTTGCCCTCATGGAACTTAAATTCTAAAGGTAATAAATGATAATAAACTAGTCAATAAGTAACACATCTGTTTACTACAAGTACTGTGAAAAAAATAAGCGGAATGGGGATTTTCATTTAAATAGGGTGATTAGGGAAGGCTTCATCAAGCAAATATATTTGGGCAAACCCTGAAAAGAGATGAGGGGTTTGCGCAAGCCAGGCATACATGTATCTTGAGGACGAAGCAACTTTCATGACATGTCCAATCAGCAAAAATGAGGCCAGGGAGGCTGGAGCAGAAAGAGCAAGTGGGAGAGTAGAAGGAGGTGAAGTCAAAGAGGTACTGAGATGAGAGTGGAGAAAAGTTAGATGGCTTTCTAGGCCATGGTGTAGACTTTTACTCTGAGTATAATGTGGAGTCACAAGAAGGCTTTTCTTTCTTGAATAGGACCATCGGTAAAGGACCTATGGTACCATACTTAAGCATCTCAGGCATAAGCTTTCAACCTTCCACCTAGGATTCAGGTGACATTGCTAGGTGGCACAGGTTAAAACTGATCTTTCTGGAATACCATTTTACCAATGATGAGTAATAAAATAATACCATGTGGCTGGTATTCATATCTTCTTATAAAAATAACATGCTAGATAATTTCAGACTCAAGGACATTCACTACTTGTGAAGGTATACTTTTAGTGACAAGATCTGACCACTCTGCAAGCATGCATTCTCTCTTCTGTCTCATTAACTATCTAATGTTATAAAAAGCTTGGTGTAGCCCAATTGGTATGGCTCCGTGTTTGAGCATCAACCTATGAACCAGGAGGTCACAGTTCGAGTCCCAGTCAGGTACATGCCGGGATTGTGGGCTCGATCCTTAGTGAGGGGCATGCAGGAGGCTCAGAAGAGTAATTCTTTCTCATCATTGACGTTTCTCTCTCTCCCTCTCCCTTCCTCTCTGAAATCAATAGTAAAAATATTTTTTAAAAAATAAAAATCTTGGTATAGGATTGACTCCTTAGAAGCTATACAGTTTTATGTCTTAATTTTCTCATCTAAAAATGAGCAAAATCATGTGAATTCAGTCTACAAATAGTTATTGAGTATCTATACTGTGCCAGAGTCTGTTCCATATTTTAGAAATGAGCAAGGCTCAGCCCAGCCCTAATGGACATGATAGTTGAGTACCATGGGGAATCCAACAAGGGCTTCAATGGCACAGTCTGATATGTTTACAGTGAGGACCAAATAAACTAATTAAAATGTTTACAACAATAACTGGCACAGGTAGGTATGCAGTAAATGTAAACCACTTCTCCATAATCCCTTAATTCTTAAGAGTGGTCAGTTAATTATTTTTTCCCAAGATGGTTAGACAACTGTTTCAATTCAGTTGAATATTATATTTCTCCAATCCTATTATCTCTAGTTCCATTTCTTCAAACTGAAATTGAAAAATTGGGAGAAATTCTGTTCAAAGAGGCTGTTGTTTTTGTGGTGATCTGTATTCACTTATTCCTTTGTCTGACTAAAAGAAGAGCTTGTGTATCTTTAATTGAATAAAGTCTAATGGCTGTGCTCAAATGGTGTATTGTTTAGAAAAAGAGAACTGGATAGTGATATAAATATAGACATAAACAACAATAATTTAATTCTGTTAATATTGAGTCCTAAATCTATTACTCTTTAAAAAGAAGCTTCTGAATAAGCTGTCTTCTCAAATGTCTAGCTTTGTATTTACAGAATCTGCCTTTAAATTACTATTTATAATAATAAAAGTGTAATATGCTAATTAGAGAGGACAGTCGAACGACCATCTGGACATCATTCCGGACATTCTTCTGGATGAAGCCACAGCAGCGGGGGCTGAGGAGAGGCGGTTACGGGTGATCAAACAGGCAGGCAAGCAGTTAGGGGTGATCAGGCAGGCAGGCAGAGTGGTTAGGGGTGATGAAGCAGGCAGACAAGCAGTGAGGGGCATCAGGCAGGCAGGTGAGTGGTTAGGAGTGATCAGGCAGGCAGGCAAGTGGTTAGGGGCAATTGGACAGACAGGAAGAGTGGTTAGGGGCAATTGGACAGACAGGAAGAGTGGTTAGGGGCATCAGGCAGCCAGGCAAGCAGTTGGGGGCATCAGGCAGGCAGGCAGAGTAGTTAGGGGTGATCAGACAGGCAGACAAGCAGTTATGGGTGATCAGGCAGGCAGGCGAGTGGTTAGGGGTGATGAAGCAGGCTGCATGATCGCCCCTAACAACTCTTCCTGTGGGATCAGGCCTAAACTGGCAGTCAGATATCACCCAAGGGGTCCCGGATTGTGAGAGGGTTTAGGCCACATCCCCCAAGAGTGCAGGCCAGGCTGAGGGAACCCCCTCCTGTGCATGAATTTTTGTGCACCAGGCCTCTAGTAGTTTCATAATGACAACTAGTTAAAAATTGCTCAGTTCCAAGAAACTTTATTCCAGGTTAACTTTTAAAGTCTGAAAGAAAAAGAATGTAACTATGTTTTTTTTTTTTAATTTTATATTTATTACAAAGGATATTACATATGTGTCCATTTTTTCCCCCCGCCCAAGACAGTCCCCTAGCCT
>NW_006297573.1:3809588-3812256 GCF_000327345.1 Myotis davidii
CCATCGTGTAGATGTACCACAGTTTTCTAATCCATTCATCTACTGATGGGCACTTAGGCTGTTTCCAGATCTTAGCTATGGTGAATTGTGCTGCTATGAACATAGGGGTGCATATATCCTTTCTGATTGGTGTTTCTGGTTTCTTGGGATATATTCCTAGAAGTGGGATCACAGGGTCAAAAGGTGTAACTATGTTTATTTAAAGTAATTTGATTGCACAGCTATTACCTTTAAAAAAATAACAGCGTTATACTTGCAGTATAAGCTTATCATTTTGTTTGGTTGCACTTAATTTGCTTTCCATTTAAATTTAATGAAAAATAAAAAATTATCAATTTGTCAATAGTACACATGAATGATTCCTTATTGATTGTTATTGATCATATAACTATACTCAGATCCTTTAATTATATTTTATTATGGTAAATTTATAATTCTTATTGCTTAGATGGATGTGGATACCAGGAATTTCATATTAAAGGTGGAGACATAGCTATAATTGAAATTCTTAAATAATTCCTAAGGGCAACTATCTGCACACTAATAAACTGAATCAGAATTACTTATTTCTCCTTTTGTGGTGTCAAGAGTTAAGCATTACATGTGTATTGGAAGGTTTTCACTTTGGTGCTTTAGCGCCTTCCTGGGCACTCAGCAGGGCACACAAATTCTATTTACTTTCTTCGTGGCTTTTTCTACTGTTCTCCTGAAGACCTCTCTCAAAGCACTGTATTCCTTTTTTATTATTATTATTGATTTCAGAGAGGAAGGGAGAGGGAGAGAGAGATAGAAACATCAATGATGAGAGAGTATCTTTGATCAGCTGCCTCCTACACCCCCCCCTACTGGGGATCAAGCCCGCAACCCAGGCATGTGCCCTTGACCGGAATTGAACCCGGGACCCTTCAGTCCACAGACTGATGCTCTATCCACTGAGCCAAACCAGCTAGGGGAACACTGTATTCCTGACTTAAACAAAGAAGGAATTTATCTAGTTTTACTGTGATTTTGTTTACTTTTTCTTAGATACCATCTCCTATTTTCTACTGTCAAGATTCATCTTTGATTTCAATATTTAACAGAGTCTAGTTTTTCTTTTTATTCTAGAAACACATTTTTATGCATTTACCTGTAAACATGAACTTTCTCCTCTCAGAGGTAACTTATTCAGACTTTAAAGTAGTCTGATATCTTTTAAGTTCTGCATTTCAATTGTCTTGAGTATTCCTAAATGTTATCTAGAGTAGGAAGAGTTAACAGACTTTACATATTTTTGAGAAATTTATTTCTTAGGATTATTCTTAAAATTTCTTTAACTGGGACATTGTCTGTCATAGTAGAAAAAGCAAAAAGAGTAATGTGAAATGTCATAATGTCACATAAATTGACGATAAGAATTGGAAAGTAATTATAATTGCACCATTATGCTGCTACTTTAAGTAAGTTTATGTCAACATTTCCTTATCTGAACCCCAGTTCAGATACAGCTAAATCTGGATTGTAAAATTTGCCATAATTTGGGGAGAAAAAAATTCTTAAATGCTTACTATATTTTGGCAGCCTTAAAGAGTGAATATGAAATGTACCTTAGTGACTTCCAATTGCTATTTTTTTAAAATCACTGTGAATATCAGCAGGATATCACATATTCTCATGTCCCAGCTTTAAATCACATTATTGTTGGAGGAAAGGCCTAACTTTGATTTCATAATTCAGTAAATAATAGACAGAATTAACCATATTTCCCTCATAATATTACTAACAAACTATTCTTTTAATATATATATATACACTACACCAGAGCAGAGATCACAGATCCTCTCATTATTATTGTGCTTTTTAACATTTTATTTTACTTTTTATTTTTATAAAAATATATTTTTATTGATTTCAAAGAGGAAAGGAGAAGGAGATAGAAATATCAATTATAACAAAGAATCATCGACAAAATTGGCTGCCTCCTGTGTGCCCCACACTCAGGATTGAGCCAGCAACCCAGGCATGTGCCCTGAGCCGGAATTGAATCTGGGACCCTTTAGTCCACAGGCCGACGTGCTATCCACTGAGCCAAACTGGCTAGCACCCTTTGAATTTCCTTTAGTCTTTGTCCATATCCACATGTAATTGTTGCATAAGAATGTACATTCTTTAATAATGTACACAGAAATAAGTTAGGGAAGAGAAGTTTTGAATTGTAGGTGCCATTTGTGGCCAGTGCACATCAATTTTAGTGCCTTCACTGGCCGTGAACCTCTGTCCCTGCAAAGGATCTCCCTGAGGTTTCCTAATAACCTAATGTTAGACGGGTGGATAAGGCAGACTCTTGGGTAGGACCCACCATCCTGGGATGGATGGAGAAGCCCTCGGGGCAATCAGAACCAGCAGCCACCACTCATACCTGCCGATGGCACCAAGTGAGTAGGACCGGCGCCTGGCACCGGCTGTGGGTGTGAGTGGCAGCTCTGGGCTGCAAATGTGAGTGGAGCTGGCACCAGCAGCAGGTGCAAGTGCCTGACGGGACTGTGGTGCACAGGAGCAAAGACTTTTTAGTAACCACCAGAGGCTCACCCGATGACAGCAACCGGCACCCCACCTTGGTCTGGCGCCCCCGCTCACCTGCTCCACCATCCCACCCAGGCCAACACCCACTATATTCTGTACACACCCC
>NW_006297573.1:3831512-3851615 GCF_000327345.1 Myotis davidii
TAAAAGATTCAAAAATTGATTTCAAAAAGAGGAAAGGAGAAGGAGATAGAAATATCAATTATAACAAAGAATCATCGACAAAATTGGCTGCCTCCTGTGTGCCCCACACTCAGGATTGAGCCAGCAACCCAGGCATGTGCCCTGACCTGGAACTTAACTATGACCTCCTGGTTCATGGTTCGATGCTCAACCACTGATCCATTCTGCTGGGTAACAATCTATTCTTAAATAGTACAGTTAAAATACCTTCAAATACATAAAGAACATGTCTCGGGGCCTAGTTGCACACAATAACTATCTTACCTCTTTGTATCATATAATAAAAGTACTCAACTGTGAGTTATAAAGCCTGGGTTCTTGTTTTAGCTCTAAAATCAACTACAAATGTAACTTTGGACAAGTCACTGAACTTCTCTACATCTGTGCTTTTGTCTTTGAAATGAGCTGAACAAGGTGATTCATTTTAACTGTAAAATTCCATAACTTTGCATTTGTTCCTGATATTGTATTTTTAAAACATTGATATCTCTCGAAGGTAGCACTTGTAAGCTAAGAGGTCATATCCTTCCTATTATGTTGGAACTAGGGTCTCAGTGCACGAATTCGTGCATCCTGAAAGGAGCTGTGGGCCGCAAGGCTGCAGTAGGCACGGGGGTGGGCCTTGGCCCATTCTCTGCACCCCTGCCCGGCCCCTTCCGCCGTGGCCCCCCAGTCTCCTGTCTGCTGGAAGCCCTGCTTCCACCACCACTGTTCCCACATGCTGATGGCACTGGGCCCGCTCACACCCACTGATGGCATGGAGTGATTGGGGCTGGTGCCAGCAGCAGGTTCAAGCAGGTGCAAGTGGCAGCTGCTGCCCTAATTGCCCCTCAGGAGCAGGGGGTGATGGATGGAGAAGCCCTCGGGGCAATCAGAACCAGCAGCCACCACTCATACCTGCCGATGGCACCAAGTGAGTAGGACCGGCGCCTGGCACCGGCTGTGGGTGTGAGTGGCAGGTCCGGGGTGGCAGCTCTGGGCTGCAAATGTGAGTGGAGCTGGCACCAGCAGCAGGTGCAAGTGCCTGACGGGACTGTGGTGCACAGGAGCAAAGACTTTTTAGTAACCACCAGAGGCTCACCCGATGACAGCAACCGGCACCCCACCTTGGTCTGGCGCCCCCGCTCACCTGCTCCACCATCCCACCCAGGCCAACACCCACTATATTCTGTACACACCCCCTCGTAGTCAGTGCTTGTCATAGCGACCGGTTGTTTGGTTGTTCGGTTGTTCCAGTTGTTCTGCTGTTTGGTCTATTTGCATATTAGGCTTTCATTATATAGGATCACTTTCCCCAAGGGCTGGTGTGGGGGTTTCTATTTTCTTATAGGTTGGGTATGCTCTTATCCAGCCCCTTAGCTATTCAACCAGAGTATATGACATACATGAACGACTTTATTAAGGTGGACTCCTCACACCTTAGAGGAAAAAAAACAAATGTCTCCCCTTTTCACTGAAGTCTTACTGTGAATCCTTACCTGTCACTCTTACTGACCAGCCCTAGTTCTGCTTGTTCAAATCTGTGTGAGGTGAGGCTGGCCCTGGTGGCAGTCATTGCTGGTGCAGATTTTCACAACATCCATAAACTTTAAGCACCATAGTGTTCTTTTTACTTCCTCATGCCTTTCAAAGTATAGAAGTTGCAAATTTCAGGTTACGGTGATCTGCTTTGGAACTTGAGGCATTTTGGGGGACTCTCCTGCCCATATATCTCACTTGCATGTATTTGTGAACAAAATACACACACACACACACACACACACACACAATTGCAAGTAAATATACCCATCCACAGACAGTGTTTGTACACCTACTTGCGCACACACAAGCACCAGTGTACTTCTTGACCTTGGACTCTGCACTTGAACTGGGAAATATTACCTCCATTTCCATTCTGGGAAGCTTTGGCTTTCAGAAGTGACTTTGTGTCTAACAGAGAGGCTTCTGTGGGCAGCCCATGAACAATGCGCTTAAACAGAAGAATGAGGGTAAGGTTTATTGGAATAAAGATTAACTTTAAATTCCTCAGGGGAATGGACCAAATCCAGTGCTTTCCTGTTAGCTGACATTTTTTATATTGATGCTGTCTTGGATCTTCTGGAGAAGGGAGGGGGGGGAAAATCCAGCAAATCAGCTCTTTCATTCAGCAGCGGAATCTGGGGGGCTGTTTCAGCTAGGCTTTCCGACAGTCCCTGGTTTAATGTTTTCACTCTGGTGAGGACAGTAGCTTCACAAATTTTGTGAAAATCTGAGCAATGGAGAGTGTTGTTCAGGGGGAAGCAGAGTGCAGTTGTTTAAACAATCCCGGGCCAATAAGCATTTGGGGGGTGGAGTTACTGTTGTGTGCATTTGCAGAGCAGGATAATTCTGAATGAAGACTTTAAACATCACACAGGCTGACGGGCTCTGGTTCTGCTTTTTGTGAGAACAAAACAAGTGACCAGGCGGCTGGGTTTTGCTTATTGTCCGTTGGTGCGTGCAGCTTGTTTGATAAGATTTTAAAAAAATACACATGCAAAGGATTTATCAGAAAGCCTTATGAATATTTCATCAGTTGATATATCCCACTGAATGAATTCAGTGAGTGTCAGTGTGTAGCTTGCAGACAAACCTCATCCACAAGGAGGCTACTGACATAGGAAGCACTTTGGCGCATTTTCAGAGGCAAAGCCGGGCTGATAAAGCTCCTTGTGGCAGCCTGACTTGCCATTCCTCGGGTATGCTGCTCTTGCTCTGAGCAGTTCAGACACTGGAGCCTCGGCTTCTGAAATTAAACTGGAAATAGTTTGCAGACTTACCAGCCTCCTAACCTGCAGCTGCGTCTCTGCTATGTTTGAGGTTTTTGTTTTGGAGGGTGAAAGCGAGCGCTCCACATAAGACATGACAGCAAAAAACTCTTCCAAGGAACTTACTGCTTCTGAACCTGAGGTTTGCATCAAGACTTTCAAGGAGCAAATGCACTTAGAACTTGAGCTTCCGAGACCACCGGGAAACAGACCTACGTCTCCTAAAATTTCTCCACGCAGCTCACCCAGGAACTCACCCTGCTTTTTCAGAAAGTTGCTGGTGAATAAAAGCATTCGGCAGCGGCGTCGCTTCACTGTGGCTCATACGTGGTAAGATGCGATTTGGAACCGTCTACACTAGTGCTTTTCATTAGTGAGCAGTGATTTAAAAACGTAGAGTATGGAGCATTCGAGGTTTTGTTTATAATCCAGATCACAAGTGTGAAATGAATGGAGAGTGGGTCAGCAGAGGAATACGTAGTGCACTGTGTGTTAAATGATCATTGTGCTCCTAGCTGTTTCCAGATAAAGGAACCCTCTGACTGTGGAGAGTCTTTGGAATTACTGCTTATAAAAAAGCCTAGCTAATTCTAGGTAAATTGAGAATTGAAGGGAGTTCAACAAAAATACTCAGGTTTTTTTTGTCCTATCTCCGTTGAGGTGATGGGTGACTTTTTTGTATGTTTTGTGGTTATTGTTGATGATAATTTGAGTAGTATATTTTTGGTACAAGATAAATGTTTTAATCTTGGTTCTAATTTATTTCTGAAGACAATGTCTGAAGTAAAAGTTATTTTATTGTGTTGCAATGTTTGTAGTGGGTTTTAGCTTTATTGACTTTATCATTACACTACTTCAGGAAAGGGAAAATTAAGTTCCCACTGCTGAAATTACAGTTAGTTAATTTTCTTTATGATTAAAAATGCTATTATCTTTAAGATCCTCTTGTTGTAAAAAAGACTTAAATTTTTGATAATAATCAATAAATTTCCAATTTACTTGGAAATGCCAATTAAATAAATTCAAGAACAACTCTGTAAAAATTGCTCTGAACAATAGGCTAGCTTCCTTAAACTTGTATAATGAAATTAAGAAAAACCACAATAGAAATTAAACTTTAATTGTAAAAGCTATGCCATTTAAGATTTCTTTGAAAAATATATTTTCTATCAGTTGAAAATACCCTTCAAAATTGGGTATCTGTACTCCTACAGTTTTTATTTAATAGGGACCATAGCAATGAATGGAGCTAGTACCACGTAATGGTAATTCTAACACAATAATTTTGTGAGTGCATACTAGATTGCCAACCCACATTATAAACTGAGCATATCTAGTTTTTGAAATTAATATTTACTTGAATTCTGTTGTCTAATCTAGTGTACAGTGCATTGGAAAATTTAAGTTACCCCTAGAAATATGTAGCTTACTTTTCATGGCCACCACATGTTTAGCCAAAACATACTTTACCTAGCTAGACATGATATGGTTGCTTTTGTTTTCTAACAATGGACTGTTGTTCATCTAATTGCTTTATTGGAGAGCTTTGGTCATCTTTTTGATGGATTAAATCTTATTTAATCATAATCTCAGACTTGTAAAATACACATGATGAGTTTTTAAAAATCTACCAATGGTAACATTTGTATGAAGAGGAGATTTATATATAAATATGTACTGATTTAAAGAGGTCCTCTCACTAATGGTATACCCCACCCTTAGTGCATGTGTATTTCCATATAATTTGCTAAGTAGTACACCTGAGTAGGAGAATGTATATAGGTTTGTTAATTAGTTCTCATAAATAAAAAACAAGGACGAAATACATATACTATAGTTAATAAACTCATATTTTTTACTACTTGGGTTAATATTAAGCCCTTATTTTGTTCAGAAGGACATTTAATTTGAGTAAGGTAATTTTCAGGTAATGGAAAATCTTCATAAAATCTTGGTAATATTTTCTTTATGGTAGAGTTCCCGAAGATAATAATTTGACCTTTCTTTTATTTAGAATACATTTTTGATGTCCTAGGAACATAGAGCTGTAAATATTGTATTTTTCTTTCCAAAAATAATGCCAATTTTAAAGTGATTAAAGAGTAGTTTTACTCATGCATTATACAGATTTTCTTACAGCAAGTTACAAAAAGAACAACTAAATACTGTCTGCGGTAACTTAATGCGATTAAAGTGATCTCCTACTTAAGTTAAAACAAAGTTTTCTACAGATTGCTAGAAAATAAAACACATGACTTTGGTGTAATGTAACATAATGTAGGGTTAAAGAATACAGTCGTCATCACACATACTGTATAACTTCAGTTGTGACTATTACTCATTTTCACCCTTTTTCTCCTTCCAACTCAGGCACTCCCCTTCCTATGTCTCTTAGTAAAGCTGGATCATGGTCTGTCTTCAGCTCCTGATTGTGTCTATACTTATGTTTATTTCTATTGTGTTATGTGAGTGTATGTTTAATATTTGTCAATTCCATTTTCATGAAACATTCCATATTTCTTTATGGAAATTGTACACATCATATATTGAAATGACTTTCTGACTAATCTTAAAAAGTATGTGCTTTTTTCATCATATGGAATGGTTACATGAGGAAATAAGATCATAAGTACTTTATTTTTGCCTCATTGTCATGATAAAATGTAACCATCTTTTCACGATCAACGATTGGTATTTTCCAAACCATGCATTCAAGTTAGAAATTCCAAGATGTGCACTTAGAAGTCTCTAAAAACATGTTATTACTTTACAGTAGACAGTAGGCTTCTTTTAAGAAGATTGGATTGTTTGGATTTCAGCATTGAAATTAAAGTAATTTTCATGATGAAGCTAAACAATTCAAAGGATACAGTTTATTTCTAAACCCTCTGGAGAATTTTTTTTAATCTTTAGTTATTTGTAGATTTCATATTTTGGTCAAATGAGCATGTAGTTCTGGTTTTGAAAACCTACATTGTGAAGCGTGGGCCAATGGCAGAAGATTTTTAAAAAATACCTGTGAAATACCTACTCTGAGGTTATTTAGAAAATATCTGGGGGGAAAATGTAGATATTCAATGTGCTGTCACTAATCAGAATATTTACACAATCCTAAATCTGGAAGGAATTTGGGTGATTATCTCATTGCTTTTTTTATCCTGGGGCAGGACCACAATTGCACCATCTTTGACATATGGAAATCTGCCCTATTTTTAAGACTCTGGAGAAAATAGCTCTATCACCTCACTCAGTACACATTCTCACTACTTCGCAGTCCAGGTATTGGAAAATTCTTCCTTATGGTCAACATTTATATAATATACTAGTGGCCCCAATATATAGATAATATACAAATTCGTGCACAATGAAAGGAAATTAATTAAAAGAAATATTTTAATATCCCTATTCACCCTTTATAATAGAAGTGTCAACCAAATTCATGATCGACAATGACAGATCAAAACACATGCGTGCAATTGGCGCCAGCGAGAGCTTTATATGTATCGTTAATGTATGAGTCAACTTAGCCTTTTGTATATACAGAATAAACTTGCTTAATTAGACCTGCTTTCTGATTTAGCTAAAGATTTCCCAGCCCAGTGAGGCACCCCAACTTCCCTTTCTGTGAGGATCAAATGAGAGGAGGCACAGGAAAATGCTTCACAGACATTTGATTAAAGTGTGAAATGTTTGCACCTGGCAATAAAGCAAGTCATATTCCTGGGCTGAAGAAACTTCAAGGAGGCTAGTCGTCACTAGGGAGAGGAAGCTAGGTGTTGCTACATGACATCATTACCTGGCACCCACACTGACTGGTTCCAAGCTGGGCTGTGCTGTGGGCCGCATTTTGTGCCGTAGGGTCTCAGCAGCATTGGCTGCGATTTGGTGGGCTGTTGCTCCAGGGTTGTGGCGGGCCTGTTTCCCACTTTGTGGGTGCTAGGTCTACAGTGCCATTTCTCATGGCAGCTCCTGCATTGAGCATCTGCCCCCAGTGGTCAGTGCACATCATAGTGATCGGACACTTAGCATAGTAGCCTTTTATATCTAGAGATAATATGTCTAATTTGCATTTTGGTCTTCAATGGATATTAAGACTTAGAAGACCCTGCATGAATCTGAAGATCATTATTAACTGACCCCAGGGTTTTCTTTTTTCATTCACTCAACTTATGGAATTGAGCACTGCTGTGAGTAAGAAAAAAAATTCTCATTTAACCCGCATGGATCCCAATGCCTACAATATTTTAAGTTCTTTTCTAGAATGTTCACATATGTTATCTCATTAAAGTTTCATTTGACTATAAGAATATGCTAAGTTCATGCCCTTTTCAATATTACATGTTGCCGATATAAAAAATGTTCTGAACTCCTTTAGCTTCTTCCAAGTGTTTCTGTCTAATTAATCATTGTTTTGACCTTGAGACACCATCCCAAACTTTCAAATTCTGAAACCCAGAAGCGGTCATTAGATGGCATGAAAAAATTTACATGTCACACTTTGTCAAGTGTCAATGGAATAGTCAGCAGTGCTAATTGGGGAGTAGGGAAATGAATGCCGGAGTTCCTATTTATTATTTACCCCCAACCCCAAATCAAGGGTGGACATTTCTGAGGCATAATGATCGTATCTGGCTTGTTTTTTCTTGGCTGGTATTTGCCACACAGTGTCCAGCTTTCTCGATCTTGTTTCCTTTGCTGATGTCCCAGCCTTTTTCATCAGTTCTCCTCCATCATCAGCAGCGTGATGCTTTCTGAGAGAAGGTATTGGTGACAGTCTTGAGTACATCCTGGGCCTATCACAGACCTCTTCTCTACACTCTCCTCATAAAGAGCACATGTATTGGTGGATGACACCCATGCTCTGTTTTTCCATGCTTGCAGATAAATATGCTTGCACAGGGAACACTATTCTTTTAATTAGGGCTTGTATTAGAAAAAAGTCTTACGTTTTTCTTCCTTTTCCCCTTATTGTTCTACTTATATCTTTGAAATCTTCCATGAAATATGAACTTTTGTGTCTAATATGCAAATGCAAAAGTATTAACATAGTTCATACTTTAAAGGAACTTATATCTGATAAGACAAAGCTGGATAACTGGAGAGGAATAAAAAGAAAACAGTGAATTTAGTACATGCTTGACCTTCCTCTAAACTTGAGTTATATTTATTGTCTTATGCAACTTATTTCTGGTTTGTTAGCTAAATCTACTAAATCTGTGCTTGTATTTTTTAATTTTCTTGAGTTATTTCCTAGCGATATTGGAAAATTTTGAGAAATATTTGTGTCTGTACATACTTACTGATTAAATATTTGATTGAACAAGACATTTGTTGAGATTCTACTATGCTCTAGATCCTACACTGGATTTAGGAGATAGGAAATTAGAAAGAGAGAGTCCTTGTCTTTCAAAGAACTATGTAGTACTGGAAAACAAATTTATGCATTAATAATTAACCAATGATGTGTAAATAATGATATTGAAGAATGATGATCAACTTGTTATTAGAGCACATATTAAGTGAGTACTAATGGAAAGTAAGTCAATGTGTTAGGGAAAGTTTAGATAAGAGATGTCATATGTATGAGGTCTGGAAGAATGAATGGGAGTTTTTCAGGAAAAGAGAGGCTGGAAGGGTTTTATTTATGTATCTCCCCCCACCCCCCCAAAGGAAACAGTAATAAGAAAATTTTGCTTACAAATAATCCTATATAATAAAACCCTAATATGCAAATTGACCAAACAGCAGAATGACAGGTTGCTATGACATGCACTTGCACCAGAGGATAGACGCTCAATGCAGGAGCTGCCCCCTGGTGGTCAGTGCGCTCCCACAGGGGAAGCACTGCTCAGTCGGAAGCCCGGCTCACAGCTGGCGAGTGCAGTGGTGGTGGTGGGAACCTCTCCCGCCTCCAAGGCTGTGCTAAGGACCCCTCAGGAGTGGGCCTAAGCCTGGAGGCAAACATCCCCCAAGGGGTTCCGGACTGTAAGAGGGTGCAGGCTGGGCTGAGGGACCCCCCCCCTCCAGTGCACAAATGTCGTGCAAGGGGCCTCTAGTAGTAATAATAGCTCACATTTATTCAGCACTTACAATGTGTCTGATATTGTTTTAAATATATTTACTTATTTAGTCTCATAAAAGGGTCATGAGTATAATTATTTTCGTTTTATAAGAAAAAGAATGAAGCATAAAGAGGATAAGTAATTTGCCAAAGTTACACAGCAATTAAGGGTCTGAGTTGGGATTTGACTCAGAATATGAAGTATGAAGGAAAGTGAGCAAAGTTCACTGGAGTTACAGCCTAAGATGAAAGGTGGCAAAGATGGGAAGACTGAATCTGTAGATTGGAGCCACACTGTAAGGGATTCTGGGCTTTATTCCATCACCAGGAAGCCACTGCAAGGTTGTGCGAAAGGAATGGCCATAAATAGCTTTTGCTTTGGAAAGATATGTTGCAGGCATTGTGGAGGGTGCAGTGGTGGACTAGGAGATTAGAAGCAAAGGGAAAAAGGAGAATGTGCATTTGAGAGATAATGACTTCTCATTATTGTGTAAATCCCATAACATCGAAAACTCTGTTTATACCATTCTTCATGACTTAACAAATTACTGTTCATGGAAACTGTGAGGCAAGCATGCAAATTTGGTATCCCTTGCATTTATCACCTACAATGGGATGTTGTGGAGGGTAGCTGATGCACTACCCCCAAATGCATCAAACAATCACAGCTGGGGTGCTTGGGAAGATGAGTACATTTGGGGAAAACCCTCGTGCTCAGCCCTAATTTACCAGAGGTGCTTGGTGCTGTGCTTTATGTATAATCCTGGTGGGGGGGATTTTACAGAAATTATCTTAGTTCACAGTCTGAACTAAATGCCAGTGGAAGTCTATGCCTCACAGCCTGAGTCTATTGCTTTAATCAGAGCAAGCATTTTCTCAGTAATGCAAGTCTATAAATGGTGTTCCCATGGCCTCCTTAGTGTTTGCAAATCTTCAATATATTGGATTTTAAAAACGCTTACTGTAAAAAGGGCTTTGTAAAGTAATGATGAAATCCCCCAGGGCCCAAGCTGGAAGGTGGCCCAGCAAACATGCCTATTGTCCAACTGCTAAAGTCTAAGCCCCTTTTGCAAAATCCCATTTGCTTTCTTTCCCCATTCCTCTTTTGTCATCTCCCAGTTTTTCTCCATAGGTGTTTATAGTGCTTATTTCTCTAACATCACTGTCAGGACACCAGCGACATTATGCTTGAGACATTAAATGATTCTCAGAAAAGAATCTAAAATGCTTACTGTGGTTTACAAGTCCCGATATTATCTGGCCTCAGGCTACCTGTGACCTCATCTCCTGTTCTCCAGCCAGGTAGCCTCCTTTCTGTTCTTCAACAACCCTAGCCCGCTTCCACTTGCGGGCCTTTACACGTGGTGATTACTCTGTCTGGAAGATGTGGACATGGCTCACTCACTTCCATTCAGGCTTCTACTCAAATCTATATACTAGAGAGGGCTTCTCTGTTTCCTCTATTTTAAAAAAAAGCACCCTTCACTTTCTAGTGCCTTAATCTGCTTTATATTTATTCTTGGCACTTACTATTACCTGAAAATACATCATCTGAAAAGACGTATCTGTCTGTTATATTCTATTGTCTACCAACCCTACTGCCTTGCCCGAGGACAGAGATTTCATCTTGTTTACTAAATCCCAGGCACCTACAAGAAAGGCTAGCACCTAATATATATTTGTTGGGGAAAAAAACACAAAATAAAAATGACTATGGTTTAAGGTTCCTGCTCCTTATTTTTTGAGCCCTCTTCCTTCAGCCCAATATGAAGGAGGAGGAAAGGAAGCTTAGGTGATGCTTATTCTACAAGCATTCTTATTTTATTCATCCCAGAACAGTTGTGTTCCCTTCCTGGCAGTAAGGCTACTCTCACTTGCTTCCTATTTTTGTATTCTAGGATATTGCAGATACAGGTTTAATTATAACATCTCACTAGAGGCTAAGTGTTTTACATGGTAGTCTATTTAATTAAGCCGCTGTGTACAAATCACTGTAGTGCGATAATGTGAATATCTGTCTGTCGCATGGTACAATTATTTATTTTAGGTATTCCTCATGCGTCACACAGCACAATTAGTGCCACAGCTCAGGAAACCTCTACATATATCTTACTGTCTGAGTGGAAATGTTGTACACAGGAATCTATTTGTTATCTGTCCTTTAAAATGTTTGCACATTATACATTACATCATTTACCTAGATTTTTTCACTGATGCAACATTTAAAATAAGAAATTTGAGCTTTATATAGGATTTTCTGGGTAACTTGGAAGTAAGAGTTTGTGACTTGCAGAGTGAGGCAATTGTGAGTTAACAACTCTTGTACTGTAGAAAAACCATTACCAGGAGTAAAAAAAAATTCTGTCTCATTTTTTTCTGAACTGAGAGGTTGGGATCTCTGTCACTCCTAGTAATTGTTTGACACAGATATGTTTGAATCTCACTGTGTACTCTCGGTTGAAAAAAGAATGTGTTGACCTTCTCAGATTGCTTCTTGCTGGAATATGGGCATCTTCTCTTTGAGGGAGAATAAGAAATTACAGCTTCTCTAGCCCTTTTCTGGCAAATAGTACCTGTCACAAGGTGTGCTCCCCTGGCCGCCTGGCTGCTCCTCTCCCGGCCTACATCCCTCACAACTCAGGCTTACTGCAAATTGCACAGATTGGAAATAAAGAGGTCTGGGTAGTGTGGCATCAAGGAAAAATGCTTTCAAATTGTATTTTCTGCAAATCAGTGTTCTAAGAATCATTTTGGGGATTCCTTGAGAAGTAGGTTTGTGACAATCTTTTTCCTGGTCCTGGTTCAAATAAAGCTATCTAGATGACTATAGGGTTGGAAAACTTTGGAGGCATCTCATACAGATTCCATTGGTACTGAAAACCACCAATTTAAGAGATAAATGACTGGAGAGAGAAAAAAATTTCTGTGCAGCTGTGCTTGATGAAGTCATAGAAATTTCCAGACAATTTATAACATTAAAATGATGTGCATCTAAGATGTCCAGGAGGGCAGAAGGGAGGAAGGATCTGTGGGTCAAGGAGAAATCACTGGTAGTGAAGACTTAAAATAAAAAATAAAATAAAATAAATTAAAAAGTTGAAAGGATTAGTATAATAAATCTACCCAGATTTACTAATTATTAATGTTTTTCCACTTTACCTCTGTATTTCATACATAAAATCATATATATGCTTTCTTTTATTTGCAGAGAGCACGTTTTGATGGAGAGCAGTGGTTTGGGGATCAAAAGGAAACTCGTGTATTTTTGCAATATGGAATTATTTCCATTACATCAGCATATTCTCATACCATAATTTCAGAGTTTAATTCTTAATACTGTACTCACATACTGACAAATTATGAATTAGTTTTTAGCCCCATTTTTAAAAGTAAACTATTGAAATATAGTGGAGGGTTAGAAGTGTCTGTAATAGTTTTGACTTTTCCTGGTGAATTATTGGTTTGAGGTGCTTGAAACAGTTTCTAAGAGAATAGATGTCTGTAGCATTCAAATTTTTCTGCCCCAAGAAGAGAAGTTATTTTTTTTCCTAAACCTATAAAAATTGTGCCATTATTATAGGACATTATATAATGTCTTAACATACTACACATGGGGTTCTATGATTGTACTATTTTGAAGTTACCTTGAATTTTATTTTTTAGTGTTAAAATCTTTGTTTTATGCTATATTATATGGAGTCAAGAAAGCTAGATTGGGTTTAGTATTTTCTCTTGATCTGCTATTAAAATTTTAGATCAGTCAGTTAGCTCTCTTAGACCTCAGTTCCTTACTTTGCAAAGTGGAAAAAATAGCCTTATGTTTAAATATTTTCAAATGTTAGTTTAAATTAAAAAATACCTGTCCATGTAATCCACTATCTATCTCCTCTGATAATATATTAGAGTACTTAGCAAAATACTTCATGCATTATAGGTCATGTAATAGATGCTACTCTTTAATTACATTACTAAATATCTAAACATACACAAACAACCACATTATTGTCAGTCTTGGTGGGTGAAGCAGAAATTATTTTTTTATTATTTGGAAAACATCCACTGGGTATGGAATGTGTCAATTTGAAAGAGACAAAGTGCGTGTGAGTTTGTAAAGAAATAATTTTATAACTCCACTGTGTAATCATTTGATGTACTAAAAAAAAACAAAATATAACTCATTTATTATCATGTGATAATCATATTTTAATGAACCAAGTGTGAATAGATTACATCCCCAATAAGAAAATTTATAGCTTTGTTTGGCTGCTATATTTTAAAATAACCTGTGTTACCATCCATTGTGTGAAAAAATTAGAAGAGAACCAATTTGAAGTAATTCCATCCACTTGCGCCAATAAGCTTGAAACTCAGAAGAAAATAAAGAATAAGAAGATGCCTTTTCTATTTCAGGAGTCCACATGTAAAAATTGAATATAAGATTCAGTGAACGAATGCCTTGGGAAAATTCCAGTGTCATAAGACCCTCATTTATCTCAAAATGTGTCCTTGCCACCCTTTCTATTCCTCCACAAATTAATAAGCTCACACTATTTGTTATAGCATAGAGCTTCTGAGAGGACTTCTGTGACTTAACTTGGCCATGGTTACCTCAGAAGTTTATTCAGGGAAACTCTCTCACCATCAGAACCATTTAGGCGTTCTGAAGAGAGGTGGAAGAAGACAGGACAAAGAAACTAAGAGATCCAAGTCTTTCTTGCTAGTGTCTGAACTGCCCAAGACTTCCTGAGATTTTACCATTAACATCCATATGAAATTTCAACTTCCTGGGGATAATTAAGGCCCTGGTCCTTACCTCTCAGACTACTCAGCCAGGTCTGAGCTTACCCAGAAAACAGAGTTGTGTCTCCAACAGTCTATATTTACCAAAACAACACAGGTATTAGTGGCAAAACAGCACCAAAATGTTTCTGGCGATTGGACCTAGGTTCAGTAAGCTCAGAGCTTGAGTTTTGGCTAAGAACGAATTCCGAGCAAGACTCATATATTAGCAGAAGTTTATTTATAAAGCCACAGAGGTAGAAGAGGTGAGCTGTGGAGGAAGTGAGCCAGTTGGGCTGTGTGGGCTCAGGAAACAAGTTACAGAGGCAAAAGAAGGGACCCTGGAGCTTAGGCAAAAGAAAGCAAAGAGACACACCTAAAGGAAGAAGGTGAGGGAAGCATGAGGGAGGGAGAGAGAGGAGAGAGAGCGAGTGAGCTAGAAGAGCTAGAGCTGGGTCCTCTGTCCTGAGGGATTTTTATCCCCTCTCTAAAGGTGGGGATCTTAGGGGAGGCCCCAGAGGATGACCTCAATAAGAAAAGATGAATTCATCATCTTTTCTAGGTATGTCCTTTCAGGATCGTGGTCTCCACAGATTGGTCCCTGCCGGGGCAGGGGGTCGTTAGCCATGGGTCCTGAAGTCAGCCATGGTGTCAGCCCACCTGGCCTTACTGCTTTTCTGGGCTTGGAGCTGAAACTCAATTGAGGCAAAGATGTTATTTTTAGTTTGACCAAAACTCTGCTCTGTGGTCAACAGACCCAGGACTCTGCTTCCAAGATCGTTCCATGCAGGTCAGAACCTCATTGTCCTGAGGGCTTACTGCTTGAGGGAGTGGTTGAGCAAGGGCTTGTGTGGGAGTCACATCAGGCTGTTCTCTGGCCCCTTGTTCCTCCTCTAAGGGGCAGTACCACATGATTAGCTATATGATAGGGAGGAAAGGTCAGAGGGTCTAAACCACATGACCAGCAATATGCTAGGGGAGGAAAGGTCCTTGTTTTCCCAGTTTTGCCCATTGCTAGGTACTCAGGGCTTTCCCCCCTGGTGACATTCCATACCTGACCTATTATTCCTGTTCTGTTCATGCCTGTCTAACTACACAGGGACTTTTGGAGACTGGGTAGCATGGTGCCAAGAACAAAGCATTTGAATCCCAACTCCACCTTTACCAGTCACTAGGTTATGAAAAAAATCATTTAGCCTATCTTAGGTTCTTTTTCTATATCTGCAAAATTAGAAAAATACTACTTGTATCTCACTAGGCCATTATGAAGAGTAAATGGAGTACGGTGTGTATGATGCTTAGCACCATCCCTGCACAATGGCAGGTAAGCAGCAGATATTAGTTCACTAACATATCCAGCGCTTATGATTTCATATAAAAATTTATAATATATATCACAATATAAATTACCTAAATATTTTATATGATATGATTTAATTAAATTCAATTGTGCATAATAAATTTATTCTTTTTAGACCCCTTAGAGAATACTTAGTTTCATAGGATAGTACTTCATCTTAAAACCCCTGTAAATGTTTTACCACAGTAAAATAAAATTTACAAAGAAAAAGAAATCACTATGTGGTATGAGATTTAATCAGTATCATTCTTCAGAGGCGACTGCAAATTACTTTGGCCATAAAATAATCTTCATTCTTTAAAATTCCAGTTACCTTCTTGAATTTCATACTTGTCTCCATTAGTGAAACTAGATGCCAATGAAACACTATTTCTTTAAGTTAATTTAAATAATTTCTAATGCATTTTTAAAATTGATGTCTGTTTTTATTTTACTTATTTTTAAATCTTTATTGTTGAAAGTATTACATAAGTGCCCCTCTTTTCCCCATTGACCCCTTCTTGCCCATCCCTCCACAAACCCCCCTGCCCCAGGCCTTCACCACTCTATTGTCTGTGTCCATGGGTTATGCATATACGCATACAAGTTCTTTGGTTGATCTCTTCCCACCCACCCCCTCCTTCCCTCTGAGATTCCGAAGTCTGTTTTTTTAAATTTATTTATTGTTGACACTATTTCAGATGTACCCCATTGGAAGAGATTAGCAAAAACTGATTTTCTTTTCAAAGTACCAGAATGTCACTGAAGTTATTTTCCCTCGTCTTTAGAATCTAACCTCCTAGTGATTTGTTTATATGAGAGAATTTATTCATGAGAGGCAATGGGAAAGGAGCTCAATCTGGAGTCAAAGAGTCTAGACATGCTAGACATGAATCCTGGTGTCGCCACTTACAAACTGTTTTTTGTTTGTTTTGTTTTATGTGTGGGGCAGAGGTAGTCATTTAACCTTTTAGAAACCTCAACTTCCTCATTAGTAGAGAGAAAGCAATTCTTTCCATTAATTATAATTGTTATAAAAACACACAAAGAAATGGAACCTATTTGCTGGAAGAAGAAAGATCAATTTATAGGACAAAAGTATGTTCAACTAATACAATGAATACAAAGCAAAGTGATTGGCTTAAATGGTGCATGTTTATTTGGATTGTATGTAAAGAGCATCCTGTTAATAAACATTATTAAGTACCACAAACATTTTATTTTATAAAAGGGAGGATTTTCTGCTGTATCGGACTGCACAAGTGAGAGACTGTATGGAGACAGGAGCTAAACTATAATGGGACCTTTGGATCTTATCTACCCCTTTAAATCTTTACATCACTTTCATGCTTCCTGCAGAAAGATAATGGGAAGCTCGTATAACCAATGTTCAGTGCAGTGAAAGTTGCATTTAACCTTAACCAGATGACTTTATAGCATTTAAATCAAATTGCCCTTTATTTCTTGGTTGTTTCCAAGAATATTTAGGGATGAAAACAGAAGTAAAGGTTATTGCTTCTCTTTTGATAAAGACTTCCTTTTCACATTATCATTGATCAGGTTGATTCTGTCTCCTAGCAATTGAAAGACATTAAACGGTTATATCTTTAAGACAAGAGGTTCTGTTCAAATGAACTGATACTTCATTGAAAATGACTATTCAAATAAACTGAAAGCTTTGCAGCAGTGCAAAATAGGTAAAATGCTTTAGACTTCACAAAAATCATGCCAATTTTATGGTTCTGTCTAAATTAATAAAAATAAGATTTTTTAGGAACTTACCTGGCAATTATATATTAAATGAAGCAACTGCTTCATCTGAATAAAGTTTCACAGATTCTAATATTGTAAAAGAGCTATCTCTGTAAACACCTCACTAGCTTGGGATTCAAGGGATTTGAGTTTTAATGCCAGCTGAATCCCAAATGCCCAGTGAGCCTGTATGCATACATTTTCTGCTGGTAGCTTATTTTGTCAAATGAATTAATAATTACCTGCTCTGCCATCCTTACCTTATACATATGATATGAATATTGAATACCAGTGGTTATAGAGTGATTTGGTTTTCTGCAAAGTGACTTGGTAGAGATATACAGAAGAAAAAAATGTTCTAGGATATTTTATGCATATGAAATTTTTAAGAATGTGACTCAGCTTTGAAGTACATTAATGAATTTTATATTTTATGTGAACCCTAACAAGGCTTTTGCGCCAAGTACTTTGTACCCTGAAAGTTGAGAGGTTTATATTTAGTTTCTTAAAGCATGGCTGTATTTGTTAGTCCTTTTTCAATGGGTAAAATCTGGATAGATATTGCTTATTAATTATGAATTAATTAAGACATTGCCCATGAATTAATTCTGATGTGTGGCATGCATTTTCATTTTGTATTGATTCCAATCAACAAATACTAATTGTTGGATGATGCAAACATGATACACCTTGCCATCAGGGAGCTTTGTTCCAGCTAAGGAGAGCATATACTGTTTTGGCTTGTGAAATGATTTTATTTCATAGATATACATGTTGCAAGTATACAAGCAAAAAACATAATGGCTCTCCCACTGCTACCAAGTGGTGCCAATCTGATTATGAAACTGAAGGTTTACAGAACAGTGGTGCTGCTCCCCTTTCCAAATGCCTGTGAGCATTGAATCTGCCCCTGCTATGGTGACTTATTTTGTTCAGTAATTAATCACTAGATAACTATGATTGGGAATCTGGTATAGAACAAGAGGTTGGGGATAAGTAGTCTGTGGTGTGAGCAAGAAGGAATTATGCTCCAAGAGAAAGGAAAAAGATAGCAGTATTTAAATTTTTTTTTATATTGGGGCAATAATAGAAAACAATATACCTACACATCTTATATCATTACATTTTCCCCTCCATTTACAGATGAGGAAACGGAGACTCAGAGAGGTCAGCTGACTGATGTTAGGTAACCAAGCTACAAAGTGGCAAACCAAGAATTAGCCCATGCATTCCTAGGGTCGCACACTGTGTATATTGGTAAGTTCCATAGATTCAGTGGTACTTCCTCACACAGCTCACTCCACTCTCCTCAACCTCCAGCTCCCAACCCCAAAGGGAAAATGTTCAGGGTTATCATACTCTCATGTCTCCTTTGTAAAAGCCTTCTCACAGTGAAGACTGAACAAATTAATTCTCACTTAAGCATAATTGACTCGCGGGGTTTATTGTGTCATTCCATTTTAGGGTAATAAACATTAAACTAGAAGAATTAATCTGCACTGGTAGAATCTGACACATTAGAGGGCAGAGGCAAAGAGAAATATTTTAGAGGATGAACTAGTGTTTTCCAGTCCCCTCAAGGCAAGGACGCAGATGATTGGCAGAATGTCTCAGGCATGTAGTTCTAGCTGCAAACCTTTCCCTCACTCACCATGTGTACCACCTGCCTGTTCTGTGTGCCCTTGTTTCCTGCCTTCCTCCCGTTTCTATGGATTAATTCTGTGTACTTGTTTAAGGCCAACCCCTACACTGTGCACTTCATTATATCCCCTTTCACTCTCTAAGACTTTGCTCTTGTACTTGTCCTGGCTGTCCCCGTCTTATCAGTTTTTTATCTTATTAGATTATTTCTGTCATTCTACAAAGGTACTATAGCTCTGTTCTTTCAAAGGCCCTCTTTGACCCCATGAACCCATCTATATTTTACCACAAATCTGTTCCTCTTTATAGCAAAACTCCCCAAAATAATTGTTTCTACTTCTCTCCACATTTTATTTCCTCTAGTACTCTTTTGAAAACGAATCAAGTTTTCCTCTCACAGCTCCACTAAAACCTTCATGCGCCAAATTCAATGATCAATCTTCAACCCTCATCTTATTCAGCCCATCAGCAGCGAATCATATCGATGATTACTCTCTTTTTCTTGAAACACTGCCTTCACTGGGCCTGCTGGACACTTTAATCTCTCTCTTTCCTCAGAGACTGCATTTCCCAAATCTCCTCAGCTGGTTCCCCTTCCTGTCCCCAAACTTTAAATAGAAATGTGGACTCCCTTCTCCTTTTTTAATCTACATTTACTCCCTAGGCCAAGTATCTCACTTAGGCTCATAGAGTAAGTGCCCTGAGAATTGCCACAAGTCCAAACCATGACTATTTCCCCTCCATACTATGACTGCCTATTAAATCAACAAGAACAACACGAGTATGTTCAGGACAGAGTAACACCATTGATAATGATATTTTTAGGGAAATACCCGGAAGAAAAAGTATCAGGAGTCATTGTATTAGACCAATCTCCTTGAGGCCAGGTGCTATTTTTTTCAGTTGGCAAAGAATTTTATTTTATTTCCAGTTTTATTGACATAGATCATTGTACAAATTTAAGGTGTATACCTTAATGATTTGATATATGTGGAAGAAAAAGTATCAGAGTCATTGTATTAGACCAACCTCCTTGAGGCCAGGTGCTATTTTTTTCAATTGGCAAAGAAATTTATTTTATTTCCAGTTTTATTGACATATAGCATTGTACACATTTAAGGTGTATACCTTAATGATTTGATATATGTATATGCTGTTAAGTGATGCTACTTTAAGTTTAGTCTCGGCACATTGCATGGTAACAGGCAAGTAACTGTTGAACTGAATTTCTTATTCTTTTCTCTAATATGTCTATATTTTGGTTGCACATGAGAAAGATTTATTTTGGTCCCCATTTTACCTTTGAGATATTGGCAAGGCAGATGGTGATATAATAATATAATATCTGAAATTATAGGGTATGAGAAAACCCACACACATACTATTTGTCAAACAATTAGGATATTCCTAAAATGTGAACAGATGTACAATAGAAATTAGCAACATGAAAGACAACCCAATGTTTTAAATAGAAATAGAGAATTTATATATGGTTTTCTAGGTTAAAATATTTAAAACCTCTTTCTTCTAAGTACTCAGTTAAGAAGCTCATCGTTAATTGAAACTAGATTTTATAATTGTTTTCCTTTTTGAATTGTGATAATGATAAATATCAAGAGTTATATGTTATTTTTTGTCCCCGTCCAAATGCTCTTTTTTGAACTTCCATTAAAGATTTTTTTATCCAAGTTTCTACCAGTTGAGAA
>NW_006297573.1:3852612-3853888 GCF_000327345.1 Myotis davidii
CTGATTTGATAAAATAGAAACTTTATTAACTTTGGATTTGTTTTTGCCTTTGCTGTCTTTTTCCTCTCTGTTACCCAGGAATAACACTTGATTTTAATGATACATTTCTCTCTGAAAACAATCATAGTGTGCACATCATGACAACAGGCTTGCTCCCACTTCCTTCTGTGCAGTTTGAAGCTGCTAGGGCAGAAGCATCCACATTGTGAGTCTAGTACACGGCAAAACTTAGCAGTCGTCATACTTCTCCATTAAACAATCTGTTCCCAGTCATCACAGATGGGGGAGATAGTTTCAAGGACTTGAACATTTCCTTGAAATAGCCAGACAACTAGGAATTCCCGTTTACCATGTTAAATTCAGATGTTCACAATTACTAGCAGTGTGTTTTCTGTTTAGTTAGCTGCTCAGTACATGTTTATTTCTTTAGTAAGTACTAATATTGCCCTTCCTATATACTGACTTCATAAATATCAAATCATTTAAACCTCATAGCAACTTTATGAATAAGGTACTATTAGTACAATATCTCCATTTTAAAGATGTGGAAACTGAGGTAAAAAGGCAAAAAACAGCAATAACAATAAAAACAAACCACACAGCTAACAAGTGGCCCAGCCAGAATTCAGACTTAGGTGCTCAGGCTCAAGTCTATTATTTTAACTACTAAGCTATGCTATGATTGATGTGTTCTGTTGCAAATCTGCAAAAATCTATTATTGCTTTCCCAGATTTGAATTGTGCACTCTGTGTGAGGCCCCAGCACCATGTTTGAGTTGTAGGTGCATTCAATGAATGTTTGTTTACTTAAGTGTTTAATGAAGGAGTGGGTAAGGACTGAGTTTGCCAGACTTTGAATAGACAGAAACAAAGACAGATCACACTGGTAGCCAGTGAGAGGCTGCTCTTCATTCAGAAATGCCAATGGGTCCTAGTATCTAAGGATAACCCATATCTAAGACCCAGGAGATATTCTTAAGGTAATGCTTTGGATTTTGAATTTTCAAATCTGAGAGCATTGTCTTCATTTCACTCATTGCTCTTTACTAATAGTTTTTTTAAATTTAATTGTGATAAAATATACGTAACACAATTTACCATCTTAAGTGTTTCTAAATACCGTGGGGCCTTGACTTATGAGTGTCCTGACTAACGAGTTTTTCGAGATACAAGCCATCTCTCTGCTGATTTTTTGTTTTGAGTTGCGAGCTAAAATTCCGGTTATGAGCCAGCTTCAGATACCCCACCGCTAGTTGGCACAGCAAACCTCACAGTG
>NW_006297573.1:3854130-3861833 GCF_000327345.1 Myotis davidii
TCCATCATGGAACGAATTAAACTTGTAAGTCAGGGCCCCACTGTATACAGTTCAGTGGTACCGAATACATCCACATTGTTGTGCAACCAATTTATAGACCTTTTCATCTTGCAAAGCGAAACTTTATACTCATTAAGCAACAATTCCCCATTCCCCTTCCTTCCAGCCCTGGAACCCACTATATTATGTTTATCCATTCATGTACCTATGGATCTTTAGCATCATACTTTCACCTTTTGGCTATTGGGAATAATGCTGCTATAAACATAGGTATACAAATATCTCTCTGAGTCCCTGGTTTCAATTCTTTGGGGAATATACCCAGAAGTGGAATTGCTGGATCCTATGGTAATTCAATTTTAATTTTTTGAGTAACCATCACACTTTTTCCTAATGGCTATACCATTTTGCATTCCTACAAGGGTTCCAGTTTCTCTACATCCTCACTAACCCTTGTTATGTGTTTCCTTTTTTCCTTTCTTTCTTTTTACAGTAGTCATTCTACTGGATTTAAAGTATATCTCATTGTAGCATTGTCGCTTTGATTTGTGTTTACCTAATAATTAGTGATGGTGAACATCTTTTCATGTGCTTGTTAACCATTTGTATATCTTTGGAGGAATGTCTATTCAAGCCATTTATTCATTTTTAAATCAAATTGTTTGGTTTTATTGTTGTTGAGCTATAAGAGTTATTTACATAGTCTTCATATTAAATATTTATCTGATATAGGATTCACAGATTTTTTTTCTGTTGCATAAGTTGCCTTTTCACTCTGTTCATTGTGTCCTTTGATGCACAAAAGTTTTAAGTTTTTATGTTCTCTCATTTGTGTATCTTTATTTTGTTGTCTGTGTTTTTGCTGATGTATATGCCTTTTGAGAACTTAGCAATGATGGCTTTATAGGTGACTACTTAGGGGCCCAATTATATGGCTAGGTGATTTTTAAGGAGATCTGAATTCCATCTATATCCACTTAGATTTTAGCAATGAAATGCTATTTTGCATTTTATTTTTCCCTTCAAGATTGTCCTTTGTTACTTTCTCTCACCATCATTTTGCCCCTTTATATCTTAAGTTTTCCTTTTCCATAGGCAGCCAATGAGAAATTGTAAAGCTGATCATGGGATTCGGGGTGCTATTGGGTTGTACAATGGCCAAGGGTTACAGGAAGCCCTACAGCCTGTTTTGAACTAGGTACTCTTCCTACTGCTAATCTACTTGTGGGAGAAATATGTCCAAAGGACAATATAAACAGGAAATAAGTTACTTTATGATAACCTGGACTTTTATCTGAAATTCTAACTCTTGGCTCTCTGCTGAACTGAGCTGGAGCACGTGGCTTCAGCCTATGTTATAGATGGCCAACGAAACTTTTTATTTTGGCAACTCAATTCTATCATTAATAACTGAGAATCATACCTGATATGGACAAACAGATGTATATATAATTACTAGTATATGCATATTTTCATATGTGCTTATATTATTTACAGAAAGGAAACTTAATTGAGTAAGTCATGATGGAGCTGAAATCTGACTGGCTAAGAGTCTCTACCTAGGAGGGAATTTGGAAGAAGAGCATTTCCATCAGAAAGAACAGAAAATTACAAGCGAAAAGGCTTTAAAGTGGAAATATGCTTGTCATATTCATGAAATAGAAACAAGGCCAGTGAGTCTAATGATATGTTGATGAGGATAACAGCACTCTAGTATAACAGAGGTCCAAGTTATATTTCTTTCTCCAGAGGGAAAAAAAGGGAAGAGTTGGATAAAGTATTGCGTGGTTTATGATGAGTAGCTGAGAACTCCTGTTAACTTTGGAGACCTGAAGTTGGTAAGTGGGTAAGGAATTGGTCTTGTTTTGTTGGTTAGTTCATATTATTCTTTAATATTAAAGTCTTTATTCATTCACTTACCAAGAAGATACCAAACACTTTCTACATTCTAGGCAGTGTTCAACATCTAGGCATTGGAGAAACTAAGATAAACAAGACAAATGCTTATGCTAGGGAGCTTATGTTGTATGTTTGTGGGTAGACAGTTTGATATAATTTTACTAATTACTGACCATGTGACCAACCTCTCTGTGTCTGAGTATCTTTGTCTATAAAATGAGGAATTTATTGTAGATACTCCGTGGAGTTGTTGTGAAAATTGAGTTAAGGTATTGAAAGCATTTAAAACAGTGTCTCACACATAATAACCATAGTAATTATTAGTGGTTATTATTGTTGTGTTTGTTTTCTAGAATGACATACCAGAAAGGTTTAATTCATCCGTACTTTTAGGGAAGTTTAAAATAAAAAGTGAAGTTGAGTTCACCCTTCTATTTATTTAATAAATATGTATTGAGTACCACTGCGCTCAGATACTGTTTTTCTGCTTTTCCACATACTCCCATCCTACTGCCTGTATTATCTTTGACATCATTATTCAACTGTCAAACTTTAACATCTGCATCGTCCTCTTTAATCTAACCTTTTTCAGTGGAGGGAAGAATACAAATATTATAGACCTAAATTGAACAAATAACTTTTTAGGGACAATTGTGAATCATGATATCAAGGGTAATCTAGTCAGTGAGAAGAAAAATGCAAAAAGAATTTTAAAGAAAGAAAGATGATGAAACTCTTGGCCAACAGATGGAATATAAAAGAGATAACAAATACACAATGTCATAAAAAGAATTAAAATCACCAATAATTATGTAGATTCCCTAAGCTTTCCATATTCATTTCATATTTTTACTTTCTTCCAATTTTCTAGTGCTGAAACACACCAAAAGGCCTGCAGTGATTGCTTTTGGTTCTACAATACATTAATAGAGAGCAGAATAATGCGACTTGCTTTCAAACGCAAGATATACTTGAGTAGAAGAAAATGGTGGGATATAACGAGGGGCAGAATATTTAGGACAGCTATTGAAGAAGAGAGAAAAGCAAATCTTGCAGAGAAAAAGGCAAATGGGATAGGGGTGAGATGGAGAGCATAATTGGCTAGGGTTGGGAGCCTTGGCTTCAAGCAAGAAGGCTGGAGGGTGATTATCTGGAATTTGAATTGTGCCCAAGCACTTCTTTGCCATTTGTGGGTTTAAATACTTGACATCTGTATCAGACTGTTGAATACCAAAGCAAAGAGTTGACAGCAGAGAAGTTATTGTCTGTTTAACCAGTAGTTTTTATTGTGGCTGGCATGTAAAAAGCTTTCAGTAAATATATACTGAATTGATATATCAACTTATTTATCAATAAATGAAGTATTAAAATAAGTCTTGAAGAAAAGGATTATACCCACTAGACTTAGCTTACAACTTGTTTAATATCGATGTGTTTAAAAATAAAGCCACCGAAATAAAAGGTCAATATATAATATGTGGTTACAGGAGTCAGGATAATGATTTATCATGTCAATAAACTAATAGGCTTTCAGTTTGTTCTATATATATTCAATAATGGTGGTAGACAACTGGTTTTCATGGTCACAAATTTCATACGGAATCATTTGGACCCTGTTCAACCATAGTCAATATTTTGGAAACAGTATTTTTCATATTTCTATAGATATTCTTATATTTAAAACATTATTTGTGATGTTGAAGACCAGAAAACTATTTAGGAAGTTATAAAAACAAAATAAAAATGTCACTTTTTCCTGGTAAAAATCTCTGTACCATATTTTTCTGGTGTTTAGATGCTCAGGTGAGGGCACTACTGTGTATCCCCTGACTTTGCTTGTGAAGTACAGAAATACTTAATGGAGATAATCCACTATTAGTGAGATTTAAGGAAATTTCTGTTCAAGAGTGCTTTCTAAGTACCATTTACATTTCATCCATTATATATAGTTGCATGTGGAAATCAGAGTTAAATGCCACTATTTATTCCAGTTGTATTTTAAAACCACTTATAGATGGGTACATGGGTGGCTGGTTGTATTTTATATAGCTCTGCATAGAATCTTTGAGGTGGAAATTGCTTATTTTACTATTACTCTTGTAATAGGGCCTATATAGCTGTTTTAGTAAAAAGTAAAATGTGAAAAGTTAGGACAGACACATCTATCTAAAGAGTGTGTCATTATGACTTTTATAATGCAGTAGATTGAATGAATAGGCTTTAATATTCAGTAATTTTAAAAATTTACTTTGCAGTTATAGTTGACATAGAATATTATATTAACTTCAGGTGTTCAACATATTGATTAGACATTTATATACCTTTTGAAATGATTATTATTTCAATTTTGCCTTACTTTGCTTGTGTAGACACAAATAGAAATTTCACAAGACATTTCTAATATGAGATTAATATTCTAATATCCCTTATCAAACCTAGAAACTGTTTTGCAGTGACAACATCTTAAATGATCTTCCAAATAATTAACTTAAGGGTAGGGTTTGGAAATAAGTACCATTATCAGACTCAAAATGATACTGTTTTATAAAAGTGTCTATGAAACATAATCATAAATTAGTGGAGTATGCTTGTGTTATACATCTATCCAGCCAATATTAATTGAGGGCCCACTGTGTTCTAAGGTAGAATATAAATGCATATGAAAATAATTTTAAAATTTTGTGATACAGACAGTGATCTAAGAATAAAAGAGTATAGGCTGTAACAAACAGATAATTTTATATTTTATAATGATGAAACTATCTATAAATTGAAAACACCATTTCTTTTTTTTTGCTGTTTTGGGGAGTAATTATTGTAATTATACTCTTAAATTAATGGTAGTAGTTCTTACTATTTTCACACTTAAATGCATCATGATATAATGACATATAATTTTGATGATCTGATTACTAATAATACCTTCAATGGCATTGTCTGGGGCTAGTTGTC
This sequence comes from Myotis davidii, assembly GCF_000327345.1. Lineage (NCBI taxonomy): Eukaryota > Metazoa > Chordata > Mammalia > Chiroptera > Vespertilionidae > Myotis > Myotis davidii. Next base: position 3,858,982 of record NW_006297573.1, read on the forward strand.
TGCTGCATATTTTATTTTGCTATTGCAATAACAACTAAATGTATGTGTGCTTGTCCTAGCCTAGAAATCATTAATTAAGAAACTGAAGTCCAATTTATTTAAAAATCAATTATTAGAATAAGCTTATATTTAACATGAAGTTATTTAAATGTTCCATGCAAATTAAGTGATGCTCCAGTAAATATTTTTGGAAAACTATGTCCACTACATCACATCCTTTGCAAAACGTACACTATGGGAGTGCCTTTGCATCTAGAAGCAGACAATTAGATATTTTTACATATAACCATATTACTTTTTATTTTATTTTGCTATATCACACTAACCTAAATCTAAGCTGGAAGTCTGTCCAGATCTGGTTTGGTTGACTGGTTAAATAGATAATACACTCAGAGAAATATAGGAGCTAAGCACGCTTCTGTGGTACATTTGTAGGCACCATTCAAGCTTCATGTTTAAATTCTTCAATTTAGGTCAGCTAGCCAATAAGAATTCACTGAGTGGTCAGTCATGGCTGAGACCCATACTAGACTGTGTATATAGAAGTCATAGAAAAGTAAATTAACTATTATCAGCAAATACAAAGGCATAACTTCTCTTTCAAGAGTTTTCATTAATGTTGAAGAGACTAGACAAGTTTTAAAATATCTTTAAAATTTGGCCAGGAAATTTTGTTGCTAGTCAGCTGTGTAGCTAGCTAGGCCAGTTACAAGAATATTTCCTGGTTAGATCAGAATAATAAGGTGCACTATAGCATTTTGCTAGGTTCAGTAGGATTCAGATGAAGGCAGGTGTCTGGCATCATAATAATGGAAGTCACATAAATAAGTAAGTATATAAGTAAGTAAGTAAATGGTGTCACAAAATACTGAGAAATAGGACTCTTACCTTTGGGTGAGTAAACTAAGTGGCTACAGTCCTTCGGTACCTTGGAGAGTTCTCAATAATCTTTAACTTTGGTTTTGTGTAAGGTTCTACTGAGGTTTTATTTTGTTTTGTTTTGTCCTCCTAGACTTAGGCCTACCTGATTAGTTCTATCATTATGGTAGAACTAAAGATGGCTAATGCAGCTATACTCCAATTGCTGTGAGTAGATTGCATGGTGCCAGGATATCAACTTCATCCTGCTAAAATCTTTTGGCCCTTACACTGGATCCTAGACAATAGTTTTGAATTCCTCAAAGGTTTCTATATACCGAGGAAGTGCAGTAAGCTTATCTGAGGCTCACAAGGTTGGCACGCATTCTTTCTAGGAAAGGATCATGTTTTTGGCTCAGATAGGAGTAGTGTTGCCAAGGATATGGTGATATATGCTCAGTTCCAATTAGTGGTAGAGACAGTAAACACTGTTAGGGTTCAGAGAAGGAAGTTGTTACTAAGGGCTAAAGAACCTGTGAAAGACTCCACACAATAGCTGGCCCAGTAGTAATGAAGGGTTCAGACAAGCTGGGATAAGAGAGGAGGAGTTCCTGGTGGAGAAAATGGTTAACATCAACATTCCATTGATTTCTGGGGAAGACAATTACAAGACAAAGTCTTTATTTTAAATAGCCTATAGTCCACCTGAGGGAGAAAAGAAACATGCAAGCATGAAACAACGTTAAATAATTGCTAGTTATGTAGTAAAAGAGTAAGACTATAAACTTGACAATGATGCTTTAGAGATGGAGTCTTAGAAAGAACGATTAATGTTGGATAGGGATGATTAGGTTAGTGTTGTAGAGATTTGTCTCCTGATCTGAGTCACTATTTTCTGCTTCTTATATAATTACTTTATACATGTACTTTATGTCTGTAACTGAAAGATTTATCCCAGGAAGACATGCCTATAAAATAAAGGAAAACACTTGTATACAGGAAGATCTGAGTGATATTTTTATCATCACTTCTGGGGGTATTTCAGCCTGAGATCTAATTTTTAGCTCTTGAGCTGCCTACCCACTATTGTTCATGCTTCTTTCTTCCTGCCTCTGGACTTTTGGATTCTCCACTCTGAGAGATTCTCCTCTCTGAGAGTTTCTCCATACAAGTGTGCTCCATTAATGTGGAGTAGAGATGCTTGCCCTTGCAAAGAGTCCTAGAGGACAAAAAATATTCAGTAATGGCTACAAATACTATATAAACACTATTTCAATAATATTCCATTAGGTCTTTCACCAAGGCATTTTCAGAATGTCTCTAAAAATATAAACCTAATTTCTCAATATCTTGGAATTAGAAATACTGCCAAGGTTGCCTCATTTACTCCAACCAGGTAGCCATTCAACCTGTATCAAATCTCTTACAGCTGTGTAAATATATATATCAAGAGCATTTGGTCAATATTGATTTATAGAAAACATATGCATACATGTATACATGTTTAGGTTTTTTTTCCAATATATTTTTATAGAGAGGGAAAGGGAGAGGGAGAGTGAGAGAGAGAAATATAGATGTGAGTGAAACATTGATCGATTACCTCCTACATGCTCCCTATTGGGAATCAAGCCCACAACCCTGACATGTGCTCTGAAACATGGTAATTGGCATACAACCGCTACCCTTCTCATTGGCTAATCCCCCTGTCACTCACAGAGTAGGGCCAAGATATGCAAATTAACTGGCAGCCAAGATGGCGGCTGGCAGCCAGGCAGCTGATGCGAACAGGGAGGCTTGATTGCTTCAGTGACGCAGGACTCCAACGTTCCCCGCCTGACTTGCCAGCCTCTCAGCTGCAACTCTAAGCAACTATGTTGCGAATAAAGAAGCTAAAAAAAACCCAGAAACCTGCTTTACTCAGCGAGCTTCAGCCAGCCGGAGCGCAACATTGTATCAAATACAGACGGTAAACAAAGGCCAGAAACCTGTTTTCA
>NW_006297573.1:3862016-3864559 GCF_000327345.1 Myotis davidii
TGATATGCAAATTAACTGCCAGCCAAGATGGCAGCCGGCAGCCAGGCAGCTGGAAGCGAACATGAGGGTTGCTTGCTTCAGTGACGGAGGACTCCAACCTCCCGATCCGCCCTGCTCTGTGCATGACAGGGGGCGGTGCCCCAACTCCCCAATTGGCCCTGCTCTGAGCCCGACCAGGGGCTGAACCTAGGGATTGGGCCTGCCCTCTGCCACCGGGGAGCAGGCCTAAGCCAGCAGGTCTTTATCTCCCGAGGGGTCCCAGACTGCGAGAGGGCACAGGCCGGGCTGAGGGACCCCCCCTTCCCCCGAGTGCACAAATTTTTGTGCACCGGGCCTCTAGTGTTACTATAATAATCAGCTCTATGGGCAAAAATGTAATCATCATAACATAATGAAATCAGTTCCCTACATCTAAACATAGAATCATGAGATATTTTAACCATTTTATAATCTTAACTTGGAAGTGACCAGATTCTAATTTCTCATTCAATGATCATAATGATAAAATCATATTTGTTTGCCCTGACTGGTTTAGCTCAGTGGATAGAGTGTTGGTCTGTGGACTGAAGGGCCCTGGCTTCGATTCCAATCAAGGGCATGTACCTTGGTTGCAGGCACATCCCCAGTGTGGGGTGTGTAGGAGGCAGCTGATTGTTGTTTCTCTCTCATCGATGTTTCCAGCTCTCTATCTCTCTCCCTTTCTCTCTGTAAAAAATCAATAAAATATATTTTAAAAATCATATTTGCTTGATAAACAAAAGTACTTATAACCAGCATTCCTTTTGTTGCTCATCAGAAATTATTATTATTAATTCCAGAAGACTCTGAGGTATTAAATGACATATTGAAGTGTAGCAACAAAATGGGTATTTAAATCCAGACTTCTGATGCCAAATTATACATTTATAGGTATTTAAAATAAATAGACAAATATAGTTGATAAGAGAATAGTGCATGGAGTATAACACTCTTACACCATGGATTCCTAATACAATAGGAATTAATATCCTTTCTTCTTTACTCTTATCTGGTATTTCTTTTCAGAGAAGGGCCATAGAAAGAGTGAGGCATTGAGGAGACATTGTCAAGGAGGGAAACTGACTTATAGCCAGTAAAATGGTTTAGCCAAAAGGAAAGCATTGGTACAACTTTGGTGAGGTACAACCAAAATATAAAATCAAATTCATATTTTTAAAATTTACTAATCTTTGGAATTGATAATATAGAAGAAATATCGTATATTTAAGTGACCCATATTTGTGTGTGTGTGTGTGTGTGTGTGTGTGTGTGCGTGTGTTTGCTTATTATTCCAGAATTGGGCTGCAGCCTGCAAGTAAATTAGCAGTTGTTTTTATTTTTAATTATTGATCAGCTGCCTGTAAGGTTCATTTTCTATTAATGCGGAGGTGGAATTGTGTTTTTCCTTCCTCTTTAGTTCTTGATGAACCCCATATGGTTCTGGCACTCAAAGCTCTTCAATAATTCAAGTTTATCATGGGGGAAAAAAGTCAAGTTTTGAAAACTTAGATTAGTGATTCTCAAAGTTTTTTTTTTCCACATTAGCAGTAGAACTATTTCTTCAAGTTAAATTATAAAATTATAAACTGGACTCAAACTTTTAACATAAATTTAAGGTACACTGCTTGGTTTGCATATGAAAAGGATTATTACTCCATGGTCTCTTAACTTTTACTCTCTCTCTGGTGGCCCCAGAGGTTGCTCCTTAAAAGCCTGAGGGTTCTGTTGAACAGAATTTGAATATTTGAAGTAGATGATACAGCGATCAGTTAGACAGAATGTAGCTCTGGCTCAGGACTGCGACAGATGAAATCTAGGTTTAGACCATGGCCTCCCTGCCAACTAGCCTTGTTAGGATGAGTGAGTAGTACAAGTTCCTCTTAATATTGTTTCTTCCTCAGTAAAAAAAAGGGGGGGCGGGGAATAATATGATGCCTACCTTATAAAACTGTTCTGAGAATTTAAGTAATGCATATAAGGTACTAGGCACATACACACTGAGTGACCAGGTTCTTATGACCACCTGACATTTGTAGGCAAATTAGCTATAATTTCGCACTGAAGTTGCTAGAGGGCCAGACCATTATAAATAGGGAAGCAGGTTGTTTACCACGACAGTAGAAGTGATTTTTTTCTGAAGATATGGGTAAACAATGCAATTTAACAGCCTTTGAACGTGGAATATATATATAGTGGCCAGATTATTATGACCACCTGATGTTTGTAGGCAAATTAGCCATACACAAAATATCCTATACGATGGAAGCCAAAGGCCTGTTCGAACACCTTTGCTGTCTGCAGTTACCAAGATAAAACGTCGCAAATTCGCACAGGAACACAGGATTGGACAGTCGAACATTGGAAAAAAGTTATGTGGTCCAATGAATCACGTTTCCAGTTGCATCATGCAGATGGTAGAGTGAGAATTTGGCAAAAACAGCATGAAAGCATATACCTCACATGTATGGGTACAACGCTTCAAGCTGGTGGGGGCAATGTTATGGTTTAGGGCATGTTTTCCTGGC
>NW_006297573.1:3864676-3885970 GCF_000327345.1 Myotis davidii
CAATTACAGAAATACTGAAGGCAAAAGGTGGCCCAACGAAGTACTGATGGGGTGGTCATAATAATCTGGCCAGTCATAATAATATATATCCCACATTCAAAGGCTGTTAAATTGCATTGTTTACCCATAACTTCAGAAAAAAATCACTTCTGTCGTGGTAAACAACCTGCTTCCCTATTTATAACTAGAGGCCCAATGCATGAAATTCATACAAGAGTAGGCCTTCCTTCCCCTGGCTGCTGGCACCGGCTCCCCTCTAGCACCCGGGACTGGCCTTCCCTCTGGGCCACCAGCAGGCACCCAGGACCCTGGCTTTATCCGGAAGGTCATCCAGAAGGATGTCCAGCCTAATTAGCATATTATGCTTTTATTATTATAGATGGTCTGGCCCTCTAGCAACTTCAGCACAAAATTATAGCTAATTTGCCTACAAATGTCAGGTGGTCATAATAGTCTGGCCACTCAGTGTAATTACTTATATCAATATTTAATAGCACCTTTTAAGACATACTGTACAATGATGCAGTGTTGGCAGTATAATGAAGCAATAGAGACAATTCTACTCACAGTAAGTATGGCCTTCTTCATGAGAGACCTGAATGTTTCAAATTCTAATTCTGAGATGCTGTGGCTTTTGTTCACTTTTTTTAAACTCTAAGATTCATGTAAAGACATATATCAAATGCACCCACTTTGAATAATAAATTGTAAAGTATCATGTAAGATGCTGAATTGGTGAAAATCCTTAGGATACTATCCAGTTTCTTTGATGGTATGTACACATATTTAAAATAATTTCACAAGGGCAAGATGGCCTAGCTGATCTTTCCATGTGCACATAGACTATTACATTTAATACATTTAGGGTTCAGTTTCTTCAGTAGAGGTTTATGTCCCAGAGTACCATTTATTCAGCCCTCACTAAAGAATCTTTTGCTTTCTGTCTTTCCTCCTTCCTTTTCTCTCTTTGCTTCCTCCCTGGTTTCTACTCTGTGCCCAACACTGTTTTAATTATGAACTATAATATAAAATGAGTGTCACAATCTAAGAGGTCACTTTAACCCCAATAGTATGCAACAAAACTATTCAGCAAAAATAACATTGAGAGCTCTGCCTCCTACAGAACAGTATGGACAGAGCAGAGCCATAAACACTTTAATCCCGCTCATTCTGCATCCACTAAACCACCTTGCTTCTCACGGCCTCTATCACCTCGTCCCTGGCCCAGCTTCTCCTTGCCTGTCCTGCCATGCTGCCCCTGGCCTCTTTGAGAGTTGCATTGAACTACAAGGTGTTGCCTGTTTACCACTAACTTCCGGGCCTAGTGCGTACTGTTCTTCAATTTACTGAATGCGTGAAGAGGCCTCTTCTAAAAATATGCTTGCCTCTGGGAAGTAGTATACTTGAGGGTATACTTTGATTTGTAGTTACAACCTTAGCTGGAATATGTTAGCAGCCAGCTGAAAGCAAAACTAACTCAGGAAAGATGCCAGAGAGCAGGCAGATGTGCCAAATGAGAAGACAAAAGCTCCAAACCTAAAAACATGGGAGGAGCAGAAGAAGAGGCTGAAAGTAAATTTTCTTTTTTTGTAATTTTGCCTTAAGCTTTCCATTTGAATCATCTTGTGCTGTTAATATTAGACTTTTGGTTAATTAGCATTTCAAAAAGGTAGAGACAATGATTCTGTGATTCACCCTCTCCAATGAATGACAGCTTGACTAGCCCAGTAACACAGGTCCCAGCCCCACCTCTCCACTAGGCTGCTCAGAATTCTTTCCCCTAATCTTGATCTTTCTGTGCTTCCCTGTTATTCCTTGTTATTAGTTAATTTTACTGAATCCTAATCTGTTTTCCTAATCTTTCTATCTCTCTGTGTGTCTACATTTCTCTATCCCCTTTTGTGAGTCAGCTTCTCTCTTCTTTTTCTCTGTTTTGCATACCCTTAAGTCTTATCTGTATGTGCTATCCATATTGAATTGTGTGTTTAAAATATCAACAGTGGTTATGTCATCAAGATTTATAAGCCCTAGTTTTTTTCTTAAATAAAAAGTGTGTTGAAAGCTTTAAATTTCATGTTTCAAAGGAGAGAAAAGGTGTTTTTTTTTTCTTTTTTTACTTTGGATTCTAAATCAGAATATTTCACTAGAAGAAGAATCATCAGCCACAATTTGAGTTGTTATTTTAATGTAATTGGATAATACATTTCATTTATACATGATGTCATGGAATATTTCTGGGTTGCCTAGTACTCTAGTTTCATGCACAAAGTTTTATGAATTGGCTTAACTATAGAAACTATTCTCTAAAACATATACCAAACATGAAAAGGTTAGAAAAGGGGGAAAAGTGTCCAGACACTGAACAATTCTGTATACACTTCAGATTATAAATCCACTGAACTCCCTATCTTTGTCCTTTTTCCTTCAGTGCTTTGGAAGACCCCTTAGCATTTCAAGAAACTCATGCTCTATGTGCTGAATATTGGAAGCGATCATATTTCTGTTTTTTTTTTCTACCTCTGTTCAGCTCCATCTGCTTTAGCTTTTCCTCGTTGGTCCTGAAGATTTTATCTCACCATTCACTTTCTCCCAGGATGCCCTTCAACTGGTCTGATATTTTCATTTCCCTTTGCTAAAGCATCCATTCCCCCTCCAGTTGATATATTGGGGCAGGGGATTATCTTTTTTTCTTTCAGGTCCCTATCCTATATCCCTCTTCTCGGGTATCGTGTCTCTGCTGGAGAAGAGCTTCTAAATCTGAGTCCATTGGTCCTCTTTGCATCTTAGTCTTCTAATACGTCTTTGCATATCCTCTTATTATATGTAATTTGGATTATTATCTGGGCTAACCTAAAATATTTGGATTATTAAAACGGGCTAACCTAAAATATAAATTTTAGTTTAATTAAAGATTGACATTATTTTTAATAAAAATAATTTAAAATGTTTAAATTATAGTAAAAAAATTTTTATGGAAGATATTTTTATCATGGGGTCAAAGATTGTGTGTGAATCAGGAAAAAAAATGTTACTTAAGTCTAAACTGCATGGTAAATCAGAAACAGAAGAGATTAATTAAATAAAATGCTTTAAAGAACTTTTCTAAGAATTTGAAGGATTTATTAAATTTGGATAGAAAAACGTTGGGGAGGGTCTCCAGCAGCTCAGAACTGCAAGAGTAAGGAGGTGTTAGGGGGTGGAATAAAACTGGTATATGCTGGTATAGTAAGGGCTAGAGCAAGATGTGCACCGTAAGCAGAAGTAATTTCTTCAGACATATGTTTAAAAAATTATTTAATTGCTCTTGCACTGCACCAGTCATTGTAGTAGATTTTGGTGTTTCAGTGTTAATTAAAAACAGAAAACATAAAGTATACTACTATATAGGCTTTAACTGAATAATTATACAAAAACTTGATGATAAACCATTTAATACATGCTTTGCAGGGAAAGAACTTGGAGTCATGAAAGTATATAGCTGGGGGTCTTGATATCCAGAGAGTGGGGTAGAGAAGAGTTCCGTGATGTAGTGACATTAACCTAAAATGTAAAGTGGGATTAAAGAGAAAATTCTTTTTGTTTTGCTTTGATAAGATTGGCAACAGTAGATAGGGAATAGCTGAAAATATAGAGGAAAGGAAGATGTCTGCAAGATTTCAGAGATGGTACAAATACGAAATGAAGTTGGATTTTAGGTGGGATTTCATTCATATTCTGAGTGGTGTTTAAGATTGTTTAGCAAATAAGCTCTTGAGCAAGGACTCAACAGGTAAAGGCAGTGCTTTAAGAGTTTGGTGCAGCCCTGACCGGTTTGGCTCAGTAGATAGAGCATCAGGCCATGAACTGAAAGGTCCCGGGTTCGATTCCAGTCGAGGGCATGTACCTTGGTTGCAGGCTCAATCCCCAGTAGGGGATGTGCAGGAGGCAACTGATCGATGTTTCTCTCTCATTGATGTTTCTAACTCTCTATCCTTCTCCCTTCCTCTCTGTAAAAAAAGTCAATAAAATATATTTTTTTAAAAAGAATTTTGGTGCAATGGATTGTTGAATGATTAGAGTAGGAAAAAGCTAAACAAGTTAGATGGAAAATCGCTGCATATAAACAGCATAGAGTCATAAGGTCATGAATCTTCAAGATAGCTTAATGTGCATGTGAAAAATATCCTGTATGTGTTTTCAGTTTTTGTGACATCTTTTCACTCCTATTTTTTTAAAATGGAGTTGAGAGTGTGTATCTCAAGTAATATGTTCACTGAAATCTCTCCTGTTCCCTCAGAAAGAGTTAATAGCTTACTCCCCCAGAATCCCACAGAATTCTATTTCTAACTTTGTTAGCTCACACTCTATGAAACAATTAATTATTTATGTTTTTTGTTCCCTGAATAAAACTGTTAACTTCCCATGAGCTGGGAGAGTTATTTATTTTACATAGAGCACCTAACAAAATGTTTTAAAAAATAGTGGACACACAGTGGATATTGTTATTGATTGATTGAGTGCCTAAATGAATAGTCAACATTTGCATTTTCTATATTTTTTCACATGTAGCTTGTCTTGTTCCCTAACTTCTTAGTGTATCTTTAGGTAAGAAACTTCATAATTTGGAAAGAGAAAATACTTTTCTTGTTAATATCAGTTGCAGGTTCAACTCAGAAAGATGGGTTACTTTTCAAGACATAGAAAGTGAGTGGTAATTGATTTATCAAACACTATATTTATTTAGTTTATAGTATGATGCATATGAAAATCATTTTCTGTTTTTCATTCTTGGTGGCTGGTCTCAGAGGTCTACAAGATTGTTCAATCACTCACTCTATCTATCATCTATCATGACATACATATACATACTTGAACTAAATAAACATGGATTTTAATCTTGTTGTCTTTAATTAGCTGTGACTCAGAAAAGCCATTTATCTACTGAGCCTCAGTTTATGCATCTAAAAATGGCGAATAATTTCTCCTGTCTTATGGAGTTTATAGCAAATTTAGAAATAATATCTATAAAATATTTCATATTTTATGTACAGTGGCTATTATTTTGATATATTTTATGGTATTATAGTTCTGTAGTTATAAATAGGCATAAGTAGTGATTGCTTTCCATAATTGAATTAATTATCATTTCTAATCAATTTTTGTAGGCATTTGGGAGGAAAGTCTGATTTCAGATATTGCCTCTTTAAGAATGGAATTTGGGAGGATGAAGCTGAGATTCTGCATTTCCCTACCTCCATTGCCTGTCTATATTGAACCCCTTAGGATGGAGGGTGGGATGGGTCCTCCTATTAAAGGAGGTACTTGCGCCATCTGAACACTGGCTGTTCCCAGGACCCTGTGTCCTTCTTGAAGCCTTTTCAAGTAGGAGGGCTTTTGTATTGGCAGAGTGCTCCCTGGTCTTGCTTTGTGTCCTGACACATACAGTTTTTCACAGGGGGCTTGAGGACACTCAGGCCCACACTGTCATGGGATGGAAAAACAAGCACCCCTTCCTCTCAGAGGAATCACAGAATGTCTTCGAGTTATGCTTAATTCTGTGCACTTCCTTGGCCAGCAAGGAGAAGGAGGCTGGAGTCAAAAATGCAACCTTTTTTCCCCACTCCTCAAGAGAACAGCTATGTAGAGGGAGTAGGCTGGATGCTATGATTCTTTACTACATTAGGAGATTAAAATTTCAGGTGGCACTTCTCTTTGATAAGCTAGGTGCTTAGGGGGCAAGAAGTTGTTTGTTTGGGGTTATCTTTTTAGTAAGAACACTATGCTCAGGCACCGGGTGTTGGAAAATAACGAAGAGGTAGAGGATTTGATGGAATGGATGGGAATAAAAGCTGCATTTCTAATAAAGCACAAAAATGTAATCCTGTAATGTCTGAGATTTTTGGATGCAGTTTTAAAGAAGTAACTTTACTCAGGAAATACAAGTTAAAATATATTTTTTATTGATTTCAGAGAGGAAGGGAAAGGGAGAGAGAGAGAGAGAAACATCAATGATGAGAATCATTGATTGGCTGCCTCCTGCTTGCCCCACACTGGGAATTGAGCCTGCATCCCAGGCCTGTGCCCTGACTGGGAATTGAACCACAACCTCTTGGTTCACAGCCCAACCTTCAAACACTGAGCCATGCCAGCTGGGCAGGAAATACAGTTTTTGATCAGAGAGAGCAAAGGTATAGAAGAGATTTTCAGTTTGGTCCTATTTTTAGGGAGGACCTTAGGTGTTGTCATAGTAGCAATCATTTGGGAGTTAACCTTAAGCTCTAGGTATTGAGGAAGGGAAGGGAGAGGAAGGGATCCTTTAAAAAAATATAAAAAATACCTGTTCACTTGACAATTTTTGAGGTGCCTAATCTTCTTGGCTGAATGGTTCCATTTATTTAAAAACAACCAGCCCTTTTTTTTTCTGGAATTGGTAAGATTGGAAGTGGGTAAGATTTGGGAGCATCCTCAAAATGATTTGTTGAATAGAATAATTCTTTCTCTAAAACATACTCCTATTAACATTGTGCTGTAAACAAAAGGGTCGGGGTAGTTGTAGCTATTTGTTTCTTGGGCAGCCATGCTAAGCAAAAGAGCTTAGAGAGCATGGTAGCCCAAAGATAAAATGCTGGCTTACCTTCTATTTAGTGAAATATTGTTTAAAATGACTTAATTTTAGTGGTTGGAATCTAAATTTGTTATCCAATATTCACAGATGTGCAAAAAATGTTCCAGCATTTCCCCCAGTAGACAAATTGGTACTATTTTTGTACTGACAATACTCCTTGATACTGGTTTGTTCCAAATTATCATCCAAAGCCAACATCATTAGTGTAGCCTCTGAAGCTTTTTGTCATTAATTCTTACCAACCTCTCTCTCTTTCCTTCCTTCTTTTTCTCCAAACTTAAGACGCAGCTCTTTGCAGCTTCTACAACATGCTGTTTTTGCATGTGCTGTACCCAGTCCTTGGAACATTTCCACTTGCCTCGTCGGTTGCAGGGTGAGGTCAGAGTTAGCTGTCTTTTTTATGTGCTCCAGTTATATTTCTGTGCTTTATAATAGCATTTATCACAACATATAACATGTTATTTTCCTGCCCCCCTCCTCTTGGTCATGGATAAGATCGTGTTTTATTTTTGCATTTATCTATCTATCTATCTATCTATCTATCTATCTATCTATCTATCATCTGTCTATCATCTAATCAAATCTAACTTACTATTTGACACTGTATCTGACTCAGTAGGTAATCAGTAAGTTGAAAGAATAAATGAATATGTGAATTTCAAGTGCTTTACATAATATAGTTGGTCATGGGTAAGATCGTGTTTTATTTTTGCATCTATCTATCTATCTATCTATCTATCTATCTATCTATCTATCTATCATCTGTCTATCATCTAATCAAATCTAACTTACTATTTGACACTGTATCTGACTCAGTAGGTAATCAGTAAGTTGAAAGAATAAATGAATATGTGAATTTCAAGTGCTTTACATAATATAGGATATATAAATGTTAAATGAATGTTTTAAAGGAGGTACTTTTCTTTAGGAAAAACAAATTCCTCAATTTTATTTTTAATACAAACATGTACAGAGATATACAGGGTTTGATTAGCTATTTTCAAAGGAAATGTCATACATGGAGGTCACTAACCATGTAGAAAGTCCTTTCAACTGACTTCTGCTGACTACCCCCCAAATACCTTCAATTTAAATAAATATTAAAATTCCTTGGGTAGATAGTAGAGTGATTCCATATATCACTTACATTTAAATAACTAAAAAGAAAGGTGCTTTATTTTAATATTCAGAGCCAAAATAGCATAAGTACATTTTCTCTCTTTTTTAATTTATTTTCCCCATTATCATTTATCCCCTGTGTGTCCTCTCCCACCTCTACCATCCCTCTGCAATTACCACACTGTTGTCCATGAGTTCTCTCTCTCTCTCTCTCTCTCTCTCTCTCTCTCTCTCTCTCTCTTTCTCTCATCTCTCTCCCTCTCCCTCTCTCTCTTTAACATAGATACATTTTCTTCATGTGTTTTCTCAGGAAAGAAAATGAGACTATTGCTACTTAATTCATGATACATTTTAACATTGATAGACCAGCATACCTTAATATTCTAATTCATTACTACACACATAATGGCAGTAATTCTTCTCATGTGTCTGAAATACATTTTTGAGAGGCTTACTTACTGAATTTGAGGGACAGATTAATAAGTTAGGGTGAAGTCGAAGGCATGGGCAGAGCTTGGAAAACAAAACTGATAGAGTACAACAAACTTGACTTCAAATCCTCAGTCCTTCACATTAGCAGCCCTTGGATCTCGATAAGTTACTTAACCTTCCCTCATCTGAGACAGGTTGATAATATTACCTAGTTCAAGTTGTTAGGAAGTTTGAAAGAGATAATGTCAGGAAAGCAATAGCCTAGTTCCCAGAACACAGCAAGTGCTCAAGAAAGCACCATTTTTCTTTGTTTCATTTCTTCCCTCTTCTTAAGTGGGTGTGCTTGAGGCAGTGGCTTTTGAGTCAGACGATCCGTATTTAACAAGACACTTCACCGGCACTGAAAAGTTTTTAATCTGTTGAAGGAAGAAAGTTGTTATTGAAAAGACTGATTATTTTGTATTATCAAAAATAGATATAATTGTTAATATAAAAATAGATTGAATGGTGATTATAGTTAATAATACTGTATTACATGCTTCAAAGTTGCTAAGAGAGTAGTTCTTAAATGTTCTCACAAAAAGAATTGCTAATTATATGACATGATGAAGGTGTTAGCTAACACTATAGTAGTAATCATTTTGCAATGACTTATAAGCATATCAAATCAGCACATTGTACACATTAAACTAACACAATGCTATGTGTCAATTATAGCTCAATAAAACTGGGAAACTTGACTATCCAATGCCTATAAAATTTCTAAACAGCATTGATAGTACGAACCTAGCAAATAGTAAGTCAAATTGGAACTGTACTCTAGCAATGGTGTAGTTATTTTCAGTGTGATCTATATGTTAATTATTTTATTACTGTGAATATTGGATTATAAATATTCTGAGGTAATTTTGAATTTAGCCCTGTGTGTTGGGCTTTAAGAGGCCTCATAAAGGAAGAAAGGGGCCAGATATATCAGTGTGCCTACTGTGAGTTCTAGTGCCTACTGAGTATCTATGTGTCAGTGCATTTGGAGTAAAAATAAGTCTGAGCCCCAACCCTTTAACAATAGCTCTTTAGAGCTTTTAGAAGAAGGAAAAGAAAAAAAGAAAATTCTTTTGAATTATTTGACCACAGAATGCAGTTATAAAATAAAGTGAAATGGAGATGTCAGTCAACTGATTGGATTTGTTTCACTATTTCAGTCAATCTGTGTTGAATCTTTGAGTGGAACTGGTTGAGTGGCTTACATGACAACCCTCCAAATCAATGGAAAATTTCCCAAGCTCATGATGGTTAGGAAACAGAAGGTCTCTTTTAAAGGAGTGCAAAACTCAGCAGTTTGGGTTTCATTGAACTGGTTTAGTGGTTTCTACTTATATAACTTCCATATGGAGACTTAAGGGGAACATGGAAACTAAGCCTTTTTATTGTACTACCTGAGAGCAGCTGCTGGTTTAGGGATGTCTGTTTAAGTGGCCCAGAACCCTGAAGATTTTTCTTACCACCCCTTCCCCTGGATTTCTTTCCCAAAGACCAACAGAACTAATCAAACTTATGAAAACTTATTTCTAATGATACTGAGAGGAGAGAATCCAGCTTAACCTCCCTTTCAAAGTTCAGAAGCTCTTGGAACTGTTTATTTAGCCTAAAACTCAGCAAAGTGCCAAACAGAATCAAAACCAAATGGGCAAAAAAAAAAAGTGTTCTGTACTGAAACATGGGTAGTACAGTACTTGCTTTTCTTTTGAATAGTCTAGGGGCAAATGAGGAAATCAGGTTGAGCATTATAAATTATAGACAGCTATGGATGATTATTAGCAAGGACTAAGGATATATTCTTGCGATTAAAACAAATTGTCGCTTGGTTATTGGAGGACATTGAGAATCATTTAGGGTTGGCTAAGAATTATGCTAAGCTTTTTACATTCATTTTCTCATCTAATTTCCTCACCAGTTCTATGGTGTAATGAATTAGAAAAATTCAGTTTTCTACCTCTTGCATAGGGAAAAACCCAGTTCTTTCCTACTATGTGATTCTTTCTGTGAGTCTCCTTTTCTACTTACACAAAACGCTTTAGTTCTGATCACGAAATATATGGAGGTCAAGCAATTTTCTGTGACGCTAGTTGGGTGTTCCACAGTTCAACTCCATTCTGACACTATCTACCTTGAGATAACATCAGATTCCACAGGTGAAGGGCTCAATGCCCCAAGACTACCCCTGCCAGTACCCAACAAATACACTTTAGACACCAATCGCAATCCCAGGTTGTCAACTGCATTTCAGGCCAACTGGCTGTAGATTGTAGGTTCCAGCAACCTCTTCCTTGGGCTTGATTAATTTGTTAAAGAGGCTCACAGAATTCAGAGAAACACTGACAATTATCAGTTTATTGTAAAGGGATATGGTAAAGGATTCAGATGAACATCACTAGAAGAGATGCCTAGGGCAAGGTATATGCGAAGGGGAGCAGCTTCCTGCCCTGTCCAGGCATACAACTCTCCCAGCACCTCCATATATTCACCAACCCGGAAGCTCTCCAAACCCTGTACTTTGGGATTTTATGATGTTTTCATCAGGGAGGCATCATGGATTTTTAACTTCGTTTTCAGCCCTCTTCCCTCTCTGGAGAATGGAAGGAGAGCAGGGCTAAAAAATAAAATGGGGTACCAATATATTTTCTTAAAATTAGCAAAGAAACCACAACATTACATATTTGAAGAAAATAATGAAACCCACAATGTTCACAGAATTTAGGAAGAAACATAAATCTCATGAAGCACAAACTAAATGTGTCACTGTCTCAAGGTCCCATTAGCCATATCGCAAAATTGTTTGTACCCATTTTAATATCTCCCAACACAAAAAAATATGACAGAGATGAAACCAGAGTAGAAAAAGAATTCGGAGAGAGTAGGATACATTCCAGGACCTTGGTTTTTGGTGGCAAATTGAGGAATCGTGTCTAATGAATAGTCAACATAGATTTAAACTATTCTTATTTTTTCTTATCTGCACAGAATATTTTCAATTTTTTATCAAGGAGATTCTGAATTATCAAGAACTACATGTTTTTGACCTTAAGAGTAGAGTAATGATCATAATTGTTAATAATAAAGAGTGGGGAAGGTTGTCTAATGAGGAAAACATTTTATAACATTGCTTCACAAAGAAATACTATCTCCTCCATTATTTATTCTTTTCATACAGTGTTGAATCAAGTGCCCACAACACATACATACAGTGGACTCAGGTAGAGTCTTTAAGAACCGAAAGGCTTAAAAAAAAGAACCAAAGGCTTGCCCTAGCTGGTGTTCTCAGTGGTTAGAGCATTGGCCCACAAACCTAAGGGTCTCGAGTTCAATTCCTAGTCAAGGGCTCATACCTGGGTTGCAGGTTCAATCTTGGACCAGGTTGGGCTAATGTTTTCTCTCTCTCTCTTTCTCTCTCTCTCTCTTCCTCCCTCCCTTCCTCCTTCTACTCTTTCTAAAAAAAAAAATCAATGGAAAAAATATCTGCAGTGAGGATTAACAAAACAATACAAAAAGAACCAAGAGGCGTGGAACCTGTGGAACAAAGCAAATAAACATCTCTACATTTTAAGTAGGTTTTAAAAAAATCCAGTTTCAGAACTATAAGCAGAATCAGGAGAGCAAAACTAAGAATAAAGAGGATTTTGTGAATTGCTTTAGGTAAAGAATAGCCCATTTTAGCCTTACAATATTAATTCTTGTGATTGTATTTATATTTGTGAGACAGCTGGTCATGCTAGTACGAAATGTGGCAATATTTGGTGAAATACAAAATTTACGAAGCTTTCTATCTCTACTTCCAGAGACAGTCCCACACTGGGATTAAGTGTACGGACCCTGAAGCCTGAATGACTAAGTTGGACTCACAGCTTCAATGCTTACTGATTATACTTAACCTCTTTGTGCCTCAGTTTTAGCAACTGTTAAATAGGGATAATAACACTTACCTTACTGGGCCATTGCCTGGATTATAGGTGTCAATGGATAAAGGTTTTAGAAGCAATGCCTGGCACATAATAAAAAAGCATTCTATTGGTGTATGTTATTATTTTTTTTCCAAAGAGAAAAAACCCCCATAGTTTTCCTTAAAATGGACTAGAAGAAGTACCTGTACAATTAGCCTGATTCTCAAACTTTATTGCTAGCCACGGTGCCAAGTATGTGAACTCCATATCAGTTTCCCAAACTGTATTCCATGTGGCTATTCTGAGGTAACCTATGAGCAACAATAAATTTGGAGCATAAATTTCCAAGTATTTCTATATCCCGAGACCCATACTCCAAGTGATTCAAGGATAAGCTCTAGAAATGATTGAGCAATAACCTTCCTCTCTGAAGAGATCGGGGGAAAACTGTTGTTGCTGTGGGCTTTCACTGAACTGATACTACAGGGGTGGGCAAACTTTTTGACTCGAGGGCCACAATGGGTTCTTAAACTGGACCGGAGGGCTGGAACAAAAGCATGGATGGAGTGTTTGTGTAAACTAATATAAATCAAAGTAAACATCATTACATAAAAGGATATGGTCTTTTTTTTTTTTTTTTAGTTTTATTCATTTCAAACGGGCTGTAGTTTGCCCACGGCTGCACTAGAATCTATGCTAAGACTTTGGCCTCACCTACTTTGAGTGGCACAAGTTCAGGCCCTTTGAAGAGGCAGATTGTAAATGCCAATTAAATAAGTTTCCCAAACCAGCTGTCCTACACTGCTAAGGAAAGTGTTACTTGTTTACTTAGTGTTGGTGAACTTGTTAATACTGATGATGGCCACCTGTGGGCGTGAACAGGCCCAACAAGCTAAGTGACTGGTGAGTCATTTCCACAGGGTGTACTCATCAATTCTGTTCTTTGGATCGTGACTAGAGCTGTCCGTGGCAGATCATTGCCATTTTCAGACTTGCTTCTAGTATCCTCTTTTATTCATTGCATCCAGCAATTTGTTCCTTAATTCAGTCAGAAAGCTCACAGTTCCCTCATTACTATTCCTCTTGCCCCATTCTCGGAACACAAGGTTTATGTGACTGCCATCATTGCTTCCCTTGGCTTTTGATCACTAAAATTCCATTATCCAGGCATCACTTGTATTTGTGAGTAAACTTTTCCTTTTGAGCCACCCCCCATACTCCAAGGCTTCTAGATGAGCCGTTTCCTGACAGCTAAGGAGCAATCAACTCCACCATCCTCCTACATAACACTGAATAATCTTTTCTGCAGTCAGTAGTACAGACTCCCACGAGTGTACCCTCTTATACTTGGGGATGTTGGTGAGGAATCTTGACCAGATATTATCCAATTTGGGAGAGTAAAACAGTAGGATATGGTATTCAATGTGCTTTTAAATAATTATCTGGAAGGCATAATTATCACGTTCAATATCACTTGTGCTACAAAGAAAATAGCCGAGGAGAAATAAACCCTGGAATCTATGGATGTTTAGTGATAAAAGTAACAATATGGTTCTCTAAGTCTGGTTCCTTTATTCTATAGTTGTGGATGTTGAGGCCAACTAAAGTTAACTTGCTCAAGAGCCCACTTTTGGTCTAAGAGTTGCAGGGACACTTCAATAATCTTCTGATCCACAGCCCAGTGTTCTTTATTCTCAAACATCTCATGCCTGATAACATGTTTCAAAATATCTAAACATTTTTTTTATTGATTTCAGAGAGGAAGGGAGAGGGAGAGAGAGAGAGAGAAACATCAATAATGAGAGAGAATTATTGATCAACTGCTTCCTACCTGCCCCCTACTGAGGACTCAATCCACAACCTGGGCATGTGCCCTGACCAGGTATTAAACTGGCCACCCCCTGGTTCATAGGTTGATGTTCAACCACTGAGCCGCATCGGCCAGGCTGTCTAAACAGTTTTGACTCTGAGGCTACTTGAAGAAGCTTCCTTTTCACTTGATATATGTCAGAGGACTCACAGGAAATCCACTCTTAACATATCAGGAAGTCAGTAATGAAATCAGTGAGGGAGTAAGTGTAGACACCTTCATTTTTAAGTTTCAGTGTTGGGGCACACGGGAGAAAAGTCCCCAAGTAATTAGCTCTTGGCCTTTCTTGAATCTGTCTACAATTGCTATAGTAATTGACTGGCCCACTGGACTGTGGAGCTTTTACTAGATTCTCCATCTTTTATGTTTGAATTAATTTTTTTAAAAATCAGTTATTTGTTATTTTGAGAGAGGAAAGATCATAAACCCAGGATTAGAAGATTAGGTTCTACTCCAAATTCTATTGTGAACCTGTAGCCTGATTATGAGCAAGTCAGTTCCCTACTCATTGCCTGAAATTCAGTTATTAAAAATGGGAAGAGCTTCGAGTCCCTGAAAGTTCTAACTATATTACATATATTTCTCTATGTATATTCTGTTAAAGTGTTTCATACATTTCCAATGACTGATTGGAAGGACAAGGGCTGGAGTTTGGCATCTGTGTTTGTATTGTCAGCTGATAGGCTTTAAAATAGGAGTAGTAGGGTTTGAACAGCAAAAGGATGATCTCAGGGCTTCTCACTAACTAATGAGAAGATGCTGAAGAGAATTTCTGAGTAAGGGCACCAAGATATATTTGGAGGTTCTTTAACTAGGCCTCCATTTTATATGGAAAAATAAAAACTCATGTGATTAAAATGTAGCTGATTTTGTATGAAATTAAGATGTTAGCTTATATTCTAAAACGGGATCACACAAGCATGGATTTTCTAAATAATCCTTCAAGGGAATAGAGCAGGAAATTAGAGTTATAGGAGCTGACTCATGCTTGTTTGCAATGTGGTCTTTCTGCAAGTATAAACATGGAAGGCACTGCAGTAGGTCTGGGGACCATTGATGCCAAAAACATGACTTTAGCATTTCTTTGCCCTAAGTTTTCCACCATCATGGACCTCCTCAAATTGCTTTTTCCTTTTCTTCTGCAGAAATACAAATTGAATCCTGAGTGACTTTCTGCTTTGGAGATGGAAAAACATATTACATTTCCCATACTGATGCAGAGAATTAAAGAAAAGCAATGTGAAAAACCCACATAAAAATATTTTAAAATACTCCTAGAGGTATAACTTGAAAAGGATTGGGCAACAAAAACACTCTTTTACATAGGTCTCTTTTCAGTCCGTGCTTTGCCACACTGACTTATGGAGATACATGTGTCCTCAACGCGGGGCATTCATTGCCGCTTAGTAAACACTAAGCAACTTTAAATGTTGTTTCTATAAATCATATGCTCCGTTGTACATGTAAGTTTACTTCAATATCAGTAGAAAAGCTATTGATTTTTAGTAATGACTTAGCTTCTCAGATGCTCTATTGTACCAGGGGTCAGTGATAGGAACAGAGTTCTCTTCAGTATTGTTGTAACCATGACATTAGTGACATCATTTAGTGTAAATAGCATTTGCAACATTTGGGGAACAAGGCAGTGGGCTTCTTTGCTGGACTCTGTGAGAACTTAATGAATACTAAGAGAGTGTAGTGAACAGTGTCAGTTTCTCTACATATATTTAGCAATTTTATAAAGGGTGTCCCAAAATTCACGTAAGAAGTAATTTTGATAGAAAACACAGGTTATAATTAAAAATTGTAAATTGTTTTTTGATTCATAAAGTATACCATATAGGGTTATGTGTGGAACAGCATATCGGGTAAATGGCCTCCACAGCTTTGCTGGCACATACGCACTCTTGTTATTGCCTGAGTAGCCGCATTTTCGAAGAAGAATGGTCCGATGATGCCTCCAGCCCAAAATCTGCACCAAACAGTGACATGTTGTGGATGCATTTGTTTCTCAACAATCACTCATGGATTTTCACCATTTCTTCTTTGAAAATGCGGCTGCTCAGGCAATACCAAAAGAGTTCATATTTGCCAGCAAAACCGTGGAGGCCATTTACCCAATATGCTATTCTATAAATAACCCTATACTGTATACTTTATGAATCAATAAAAATGTACAATTTTTAATTATAAACCTGTATTTTCTATCAAAATTACTTCTTGCGTGAATTTTGGGACACCCTTTATATATGTACCTACACATACATAAAAATGTTTTATTTAAATATTCCTACTAATGCATGATTCACAATGCTCTATGGACTCTGGGGATAAAGTTGTTCTTGTATTGCAAAGCCATGTTCTACTGTAAAAGCAGTACTTGTAGATTGTATAGCATATGGACTCAACAGGGCCAAGAAAACCCACAACATTGGTTCTAGTCTGAGGTACACCTTTGTTATTAAAAAAAAAAAAAAGATTCCTTCAGTTTTTTTCTTTCTGGAGCTTAGATGCTAAAACTAAGGAAAGGGTGGTTATCCTGCAAGGGTGTGTCAGTCTGTGGTGTTGGGAAGATCTGTGAGGGGAGCATCATTGTTACTGTAGAAATGAACACTGCTCCTGTTATGGGCGTACAGAGGACAGACTGAGCATTGAGGAATGGAAAAGCAATGAGAAGAGGGAGCGTCATCCAAGGAGAATGGGAGAAGCTACACATGAAGTGTTTTATTGAGAAAAGAACGGCATGGAGTATGGCGGGGGACCTAGATACTGAAAATTCCTACAGGAAATGTGAAAAACAGTTTCCACAACTTGGGTGGAGGCTGCAAAGAAATGATTACTTTTCTATTTTGAAAAATTAAATTTTCTTCTAAAGTAGACATATCTTCTCTGTTTGCCTTTGAATTCTGAAGTCTTTCTTAAAAATTAAATTTGGAAAACAAAATTAGGAAAATATTAAAGTTGATTCTAGACTCTGCATTTGAATCCTGAGTTATTTCTTACCAGTCTTGAAATTTGGGGCAAGTTACTTGACCTTAAAACAGAGTATAAAATAATACCACCACAAAATTATTTGGTTAGGATATGATATATCCAAATTCAAACCGCAGTCCATGGAGTGAACATTTCTAATGGGGGAAAAGAAATGGAATCTGGGATATAAATCACTCATTTGAGCATTTGAGAATAAAGAACAAAAGGGTTTCTACCCTCCAAATATTTCTCTTTGAAAAAGAGAATGACTTGCTCATGTTTGAAGACTGTGGAGGTAGAAAACATTTAATATACACACGTAAATATAAAACTAGATGAGAATTTGCAAGGGGAATGAATAAAATGCTATTAAAATGTTAATTTTCACTTTCAAAAAGATCTTAATGAGTTTAATATTTTTATTCATTTGCTAATTTAGACAAAGTAAAACTTTATTTTAATTATCTCTTCATAAATATAAAAGTGATATTTTTATTAAAAAGATATATTCTCTAGAAATGTTTATCAATAGATTAATATCATTCACATACTGTGGTGGAAATGGTGATATGCCCATCCAAATACCCCCTCAAAAGAAAGACTTGTCCCAGCTCCTGTTGGTTCATCCAAGATCATGCTATTCCCATATCATCCCCCTTTCAAAGCTGATGGAGGTTGGGGATAGAAAGGTCCAGCCATTTTACTCCACTGTGGAACAACTCTGATGTCTGTGGGGTAATCAGGGCAGTGGGAAGGCCCGCATTGCAGCTCAAATGCTCCTTAGGCCAGTTCTCCTGACCACCCCTCCCTTTCACAGGTGTCGAGGCCGAAATTACTCCTTAGTAAACATCCTGCACGCTAACCTCCATCTTACAGTCTGATTTCTGGAGAACCCAATCAGCATCATGAGTTTCTTTCTATTGCACACAAATTCTCATATGGTGAATTAAATGCATACAATTAAAAAGTCGGTTTTCATAGTTATGCATGTCATCAAATCATCTCCCCTATACTCTAGGAATTCACAATGGAAATTAACACTTGCAAAATTTCAGTTTGCATGTTTTATATGCAGACCCTTACCTACTGAAGAGTTTTGAGGAGATGCTAATTACATTGATAGGGCTAAAGGAGACTATGGCTTTCATGAGACCCACTCATATAGCTGAGAAAGCTGGGTCCCCACAGGGTAAAAGGTCATGTTGTCACATTAGAGGTTGGAACACAAAGCAGGTTTACTATTTCTTCTTTAGCTTCCTGTGTTCAAAGACAAATTTTTCCATCTCTCTTCTCTCCTTCTTTCCTCCTCTGTTCCTTTAACCCAGTTTTCCCCCTGATATTCTTAAGCCACATCTGTTTCCCAGAGCTGTAGGAGTGTGGTGTGTGTAGGGACTTATACGAAGGGCCCATGTAGCTCTCGCAATGCTGTCAACTTGTAACTGTGCTTAAAACTGATCAAATTAGAGGGTGTTTTCTGGACCCCACGACACTGAGCAGTTCTCCAAGGTGAAATGAAGATTAGCTAGTCCTTCTTCCTCAGAGAACGCAGGAGGCAGGCTGAGGGACAGCTTCTTCATTTCACAGTCAGGACTCCACATTTGTATCTTCTCCCCCATGAGCACAAGAATTGTTTTCAGCATTTCTTAGGAATTGCATTCAGCAAGTTTCATTAAGGTTTTGCGGTCTAGCATAATGTATTATTTTAGAGATTATTTTAGCCTTTACAGTTCAGAAAGACAATGTATTTACTGCTAAATATGTTCTGGACGTATGGCCTGGATTTATTCTATATTTATCTCATATTTATTTATTTCTAAGTGGTTGAGGTCGGTTTACCTTTCCTCTGATGCCTTAACATTTTCATTACTATTTAGTGTTGTACAAAATGCTTTCACTTATTTACAGTAGAGGTTTGTTGAACAAATAATACTCTATCTAGTTAATATATTCAGGCACTAAAGAGGGGAGTTATGTCATCATCTTACTTAATTTAAACCTCACAGTAACACTACGAAGTAGACATTATCATCTTCATTGTTGGATAAGAAATCTAAAGCTCAGCAAGTTCAAGTTATGACAACTACTTGTACTCGCTGTTTATGTCCCAGACATGCTCCAAGAGCTTTGTATATATTAATCATTTATTTCTCAGAATAACTTCATTTATTGTTTTATTTTTATTAAATTTATTGGGGTGACATTGGTTAATGAAATGATAGGGGTCTCCAGTGTACAATTCTATGATACAGGATCTGTATATTGCATTATATATTTACCACCCAAAGTCAAGTCTCCTTCTGTCACCAGATATTTGACCCCCTTTACTCTTTACTGCCCTTCTACCCCCCTTCCCTATGGTAACCACCATGCTATTGTCTGTGTCTATGAGTTGTTTTTTGCTTGTTTGTTCATTTGTTGCTTTCAGTTTTATATCACACATATGAGTGAAATCATATGCTTCCTTACTTTTTCTGTCTGACTTATTTCACCTAGCATGATATTCTCAAGAACTATCCGTGTTGTCACAAATGGCAGTATTGCCTCTTTTCTTATGGCTGAGTAGTATTCCATTGTATATATGAACCACATCTTCTTTATCCAATCATCTATTGAGGGACACTTCGGTTATCTGCATGTCTTGGTCACTGTGAATAATACTGCAATGAACATAGGCATGCAAATATCTTTGCAAATACATATTTCCATGTGCTGGGTGATATGGTAACTCTATTCTTAATTTTTAAGGAACTGTTTTGTTACTGTTTTCCATAGTGGCTGATTCAGTTTACATTCCTACCAGCAGTGAATAAGAACAACTCCATTTAAATATTCCCCATTATTATCACTGGTGTTTTGTAGATGTAACCTGGCTAAGGTCCCATGGTGGGGAAATAGTGGAAGTGAGATTCAGCCTAGGTAGGGTGACTAACCATCTTGGTTTGCCCAGGAATGAGGGCCTTTCCAAGACAAAGGACTTTCAGTGTTAAAACTGCAACATTCCTAGGCAAATTGGAACAACTGGTCACACTAGATCCAGCTTGTCTGCTCAATTGCCCACACTCTTAAGCACTTAGCTCTTCTGTTTCTCAGATAGAGGGTGGTGGATCCAGGGTTTGTTCTTTTTTGTTTGTAGTTTTTGTCATTATTAAAAATTTATCTTTATTGTTGAAAGTATTACAGATGCCTTCTTTGTTTCTTTTTTGTTTTTGTCTTTTGTCCTATTGACCCCTTCCGTCCCGCACCTACCCCTCCTAGGCCTTCACAACACTATTGTCTGTGTCCATGGGCTATGCATATATACTTATAAGTTCCCTGGTTAATCACTCCTCCCAACCCCCACCCCCACCTTCCCTTTGAAACTCGTCTGTTCAGGGTTTGAACCCTCCTGTGGAACTCTCAAGCCTGCCTCTAATATTTCCAATTTATGACCATGGTACAAATATATTGCAAAAGTGAATCATGATTTGCTAAATTGAAATTTGTTAGGATAGGTAATCATATGCCAAGGCCTCATATTTGTCATTACTTTTATTTTTAACAGCTTTATTGGTGGATTATTGATATATAAAAACAGCACATATTTAATGTACACACTTTGATGACTTTGGACATATTCATAAACCATCACTACAATCAAGGTCATAAGCATATCCATCCCCTTCAAAAGTTTCCTTGTGCTTAGCCCTTTCTTTAAAACAAGGTATAGAGGTCTGCTGCACAACATAGTGTCTAGTTAAAAAGGCTGTACTGTGCAATTTTTAAAAAAGAGTTGTTAAGAGAGTAGATCTTAGGTTATGATTCTTAATTGGCTTCATTTCATTTGACAGGAGGGCATTTATTTTTCTTATGCTTTGGTTTCTCCCAAGCCTAGTCTTTATTTCCCATAAGTCACTATAGACTTGTAGTATATATATATATATATCTATATCTATATCTATATCTATATCTATATCTATATCTATATCTATATCTATATCTATATCTATATCTATATCTATATCTATATCTATATCTATATCTATATCTATATCTATATCTATATCTATATCTATATCTATATCTATATATAGATATAGATATATATATATGGTATCCCCCCCAAAATGTATACATACACTTTGAATAATTACAAAAGCAGTACTTATTAAAATATATTTCACTTTAAAAATGGAGCTATCAGCTATTAAAATATATATATGTATATGTGTGTGTGTATATATATATATATATATATGTTTGGGGGGACACCCTATATTTATAGGTACCTCTCAGCTTCCTCTTCTCTCATGCTTCCCCCTTAGGCCCCTCCTTCACTAGTGTTATTGTTTCCCCTATCCTGACTGCCTCATTTCCTCCTG
>NW_006297573.1:3886028-3902476 GCF_000327345.1 Myotis davidii
ACTGTGCTAGAATTTGAGAGAACAGAGAAATCAATTTACACTAGTGTTGTCATGGACACCTCCATAGAGAAGATATGAATCAAACTGAGTGTTGAGTATGCAAACAATGTAGATGAGCATCAGTGAAATGATTTTGATTTTGAAGGGACATTACATACTAGAAACCTAGGAATGTATTAAATTACATTTTTATTCCATGACCTTAACCATATCTACTGCCTGCCTTGATGAACTGGTTTTAAAGACTCTGTGTTTGAGGGTAGCGTGTCATAAATGCTTGTAGGCTCAGAGTGCTTGACTGTATTGGAAGTTGGTTGAGCATTGACAAGAGCACACATGCAACACATACCAGGGAGCCACTTGGCTTGCACTTACCTTCTCTGAGCCTCAGCTGTCTTTTGGCTAGTCACACATATCTAATAGAGTTGTTGCGAGGATAAAAATAGATCAAGCATTTATTAATAAAATAGCTAGTTTGGTACCTGGCACATAATAGCTGTCATTAGTCTTAACCAAAGAATTATTATTCTGTTCATGGATAAAAGCACATTAAAAACAACTACTTTTATGCTTTTTTCAATGCTCTGATGGAATAACAAGTAGACGGAAATGGATGAATTTTATTTGAACTCTGGGTCAGTACTAAGAAATTATTTTTAAACCCATCCCACTCCTTTCCTCTATAGCAATGCCTTTTTGTCTGGATTGGGATTTATGTAGCTGCTTTTCCCGGTGCTACAGTACTAAACGTTTAAGAGCACTAGATATTTTAACTCTTTTAAAGCGTACTTTTTCCACATGAAATATGTGTTAGAATGCAGAACATGGACAATAGATGAAATTTTGAGATATAAATAAAGCATTACAGCAAAGCCTGAAAAATATTTTGCATTTACATATGTGGCTATGTTAGATTGTTGACAGTGAGGTTTTCAGGGAGTTTGTGGTTGGATATTTTGTCCACAGAAAGTATCAGAAATGTTTCTTTGCTCAACATAGTTTATATTCATGTTTCAACAGAGTTTCTGCTTTTTGTCAATACAAATATGTGTTTCTTGTTCTGGTTATACTTCCCTTAGGTTAAAATAAGGGAAAAACTGGTTTTAAATTAAATATGTTTTTTCCCATGGTGAATGCAACTTTATTGCTTGGTTATATTTTATTAGTGGCCCAGTGCACGGATTCATGCACATTGAAAGGAAATTAATTAGAAGAAATATTTTAATATTGCTATTCGCCCTTGCTTTATAATAGAAGTGTCAACCAAATTCACAATTGACAATGACAGATCAAAATATATGCATGTGATTGGCATCAGTGAGAGCTTTATATGTATCACACATGCTCAAGTCAATTTAGTCTTTTATAGGTATAGAACAAACTTGCTTAATTAGACCTGCTTTCTGATGTAGCTAAACTTTTTCCAGCCCAGTGAAGCACCCCAACTTCTCTTTCAGGTAATTGTCAGCAACACAGCAGTAAATATCAACATGGAGCAGAATATTATTATAGAACACGAAGGGAGAACAAAGGGTAAAATATGTAACTGCAGCAGTGTTTGACTATATTCTGCACAGTGACAAAACCTGAAGTCATTTTCAAGATCGACCATTTCTTACTTTTTTTCAGTCGGGTCAAGTTTCTAAACTTTCTAAATTTCCATTTTCTGGCTAATGAAAAGAAAATAGGATTCCACCGAGTTTCCTATCTACCTACGCCAGGACTTCTGTGAGGATCAAATGAGAGGAGGCACAGGAAAACACTTCAGAGACATTTGGTTAAAGTGTGAAATGTTTCCTATAAAGCAAGCCATGTTCCTGGGCTGAAGAAACTTCAAGGAGGCTAGTTGTCACTAGGGAGAGGAAGCTGGGCGTTGCTACGTGATGTCATTACCCAGACGGACACTTTGCATATTAGCCTTTTATATATATAGACTAGAGGCCCGATGCATGAAATTCGTGCAAGGGGTTTGGCCCTCAGCCATGGTGGCCTGCCTTGGCCCTTGCAGCCCCGGCTTTGTCCGGAAAGTCATTCGGCTTTCTGGTCTAATTAGCATATTACGCTTTTATTATTATAGATAATCAGGTATGTAGGTGGTGCTTCCTTTATATTTGCCTTTGGACTTTTTTTTCTGTTTCTTCTATAATATAATTAACTTCAGGCTTATGGAAGGCAGTAAGAAACAGATACCTAGGGGAAATTAAGTAGAATTTTACATTTTAATTTAAATGCTATCTGCGTGCAATTTTTTTCAGACCCTTGGTCCATTACAGAAAAAGATAAAGAGAGACTGAAAGAAAGTAAGAGAGTAAGAGAGAAGGCAAGAGGACGAGAGAGAGCTGTAAATATAGCCTTTCCCAGCCATGGCCAGGAAGCATGTGCCCTTGGAAGAATGGTCAGGGAAATGCAATGTCAGTGACCTTGAAAATGGAGGGAGGTGGCCATGAGTCCAGGAATGTAGGCAGCATCTAAATGCTGAAAATGATAAGGAAACAGATTCTCCCATAGAGCCTCTGGAAAGGCACACGGCCCTGCCAACACCTTGTTTTTAACCCAGTGATACCTGTGTCAGACCTCTGACTTTCAGAACTGCAAGATAATAAATTTGTATTGTCTTAAGCACCAATTTATGGTAACTTGTTACAGCAACAATAAAAATATAATACAACCACTAATTAGAAATGCATTGTTTTTAATGTATATGTATTCACCTCTATCGTGATCTGTTAATAATAGATATTTAAATTGCCATCGCATACTC
The DNA here is from genome assembly GCF_000327345.1 of Myotis davidii. NCBI lineage: Eukaryota > Metazoa > Chordata > Mammalia > Chiroptera > Vespertilionidae > Myotis > Myotis davidii. Next base: position 3,888,790 of record NW_006297573.1, read on the forward strand.
AAGGCAAATTGGTTTGTGGAATCTCTCAGTATGCTGCTCTATGAGCATACATAAAGGAACTATAGCCTTCATTAAAAAAATATATTTACAGAGCACTTAGTATATGACAGTAATTTTGCCAAGTGCTAGAGGTGCTGTAAAAAAATAATAGCCATGTTCCCTTTTCTTGCAACATGATCACATTAGTTATGACTAGTTCTGCCCGTCTTTCCCCCCGTTTTAGGTTGCACATTTCTGGAGAATGAGGGCTCACTCTTCTGTGCTTCTGCTCAGCATTGTCCCAGGATTATTGTGACTACAGTTTTTATTTTTATTTTTTAGTATTTGGAAATCATTTCATTTATTTATTTAAAATCTTTATTGTTGACAGTATTACATATGTCCCCCTTTTTCTCCCATTGACCCCTTATAGCCTGCCCCAGACCTCCACCACCCTCTTGTCTGTGTCCATGGGTTATGCATATATGCATATGAGTTCTTAGGTTGATCTCTTCCTGCCCACCCATCCACCCCCACCTTTGCTCTGAGATTCAACGGTCTGTTCCATGTTTCTACAGTTTTTAAAGGACAGGAGTCTTTTTTTGGAAGCTAATACATATGTGCTTATGTATTTTAAGATTTCCCTATATAATATGGAATCATGAGAGAGCTCATTTTATTTGACTTTATCACACTGTTTATAAGATACCTCTTACAGTGGAACCCCTAAGAATTTAAAACCATTTTTGGCCCAAATAGAATTCCAAGTTGAGAGACACATTTGGAATCCAACCCTGACTTCAGACACAGTTTTTAAGTTGTTCTGCAAAATCCAAATCATAAATGACAATTATGCCAAGATTAATTCTTTAACTGCTACAGCATAACATTCTCTTCAATAACAAAGGCCAAAGGCTTTTTGATTCAGAAGGGGCCACAGCCAATAAATTTGATCTTGTGGTTCTCAATCTGGCTTTATTTACCACTGTGTTCTGAGATTTAGGACTAAATTTTGTAGGACTAATGAACATGAGACTTTCTCCAGTGTTCTTGACTACTACTTCTGACTCTTCAGGTATTATTTAGGCAAAAAGTAGGAAGAAAATAGATGGAACCTAAAATTCTAAGGGTTTCCAAATATTATAAAAATTCTTTTTATAATTTGAAATATATAATTCAGTAATTATAGTTTACTTTGAAAGAACATTTGAAAATAATAAGCTTAAATAAAAAGTACTCTTTTTCTGCTTTCCAATATTGTAGCCACTAGCCACATATGTAACTGTTGAGCACTTGAAATGTGGTTAGTCCAAATTGAGCTGTGATATAAGCATAAAACACACACCAGATTTTGAAGACTTGGTACAAAAGAACAAAAGAATGTAAATATCTCATCACAAATTTTGTATTGATTCTATATTGAAATGAGAATATTTTCGATATATTTGGCTAAGTAAAACATATTATTGAAATTAATTTTACCTGTATTTTTTAAAACTTGCTTTAATGTGGCCACCAGAAAATTTACAATTATGTATGTGCTTTACTTTTAGGGCTCACATTATTTACTACTGGACAATTCTGCTTTAGATGATTTGTCATGTCAGTTCTAGGAAAATATAGGGAATCATGTTTGGATTCTTAAATGTGAAGTGTGAGGTCAGTGTCTCTTGCTTTGTGAAGTCATTCTTTCTGAGACTGGATGAGGGGCATCCTTCTTGTAACGAGAGATGAATAGCTATAACAGACATAGGAGAAAGTTTAGAGCATCATTGATATGCCATCAAAAGAGTTAATCAAAACAGGGAGTGAGAAGTGGGCAGCGTATTCTATCAGTTGCGCTATCTAGATTATTTGTATTTTTTTTTTTCAGGAAAGCTCTAGAACCCATCCCTTGACAATGAGAAAGAACATGTTCATTCACTACATACAGATTAGATATGATCTACAGCCTGGAATATGAATCCAGAAGAATGTGAAATGACAGATTTTAACCTTATTTGAATAGAGAGGGAAGCACTGGGTAGCATGGATTAAATATTGTGATTTCACACTGTCTTCAGATTTGATAGTGACTGAATTTATTGACAATGTAGCATTTCTCATTTTATTCTAATACTAGAGGCCCACTGCCACGGCTTCGTCCAGAAGGTCATCTGGTCTAATTAGCATGTTATGCTTTTATTATTATAGGTTGTTACTAGAGCATGGTGAAGTGGTTATCCGAGTACCCATGCTTTCTATTGAAGAAACTAAATACCTGATGCCCCTTAACATGGGTTCAGACTATCCTCCCACTAAGAGTAATGACTGCCTAGTTTCATGAGGAAAAGGATGGAGACAGAAAAAACATCAATAAAATGGGTGCAGGGAAAGGAGTTTGAATCAAAAAGTCACTCTGTTCAATTCTAAGGTTTCTTCTTCCTTCCTTTCTTTCTTCCTTTCTTTCTTCCTTCCTTCCTGCCTTCCTTCCTTCCTTCCTTCCTTCCTTCCGTTCTTTCTTGTTGTTAACCCTCACTGGAGGATATTTTTCCATTGATTTTTAGAGAGAGTGGAAGAGAGCGGGAAAGACAGAGAAACATCAATGTGAGAGAAACATATCTATTGGTTGCCTCCTGCATGATCCCTGACCAGGGCTCTGACCAGGAGGAGCCTGCAACTGAGGTACGTGCTTTTGACTACAATCAAACCCAGGTCCTTTTGGTTGGCAGGCCAACACTGTATCCACTGAGCCAAACTGAGTAGGGCGATTCTAAAATTTTTTTCAAGGCTTTGTTGCTGTGAACTACACTCCTGTGGAATTTATAAAAAAATGATGTTATGCCTATATAATCTGCTAAGTCTTATTATTTTATTTAAGCTAATACACCAAAGGAAACTGGGAGTTCTGTGTTAGCAAAAAGGAAGATTTTCAATATCCTCTTACTGCTTATGAACATCTGTTTTAGAAGTTCTCAATTATCTCCAGGGAGAGAAGGACACAATAGTGACGTTCATACTGAAGCAATTTAAGTGATCACATTTGGTTCCCTAAATGGGTCTTCGCTTGTTTTAGGAGCAGAGGTAGGGGTTGCTCATTAATCTATTAAAATTGCTAATATTCCATTTTCTGACCATGAAAAGGGATAATTTTGCCTGAGCAAGCAACCCACACACTGAACATCTTGGTTATAATGAAGGGCAGGAGTTGCTCTGCATTTCTTTACAAAGTGCAATTTTCTACTCTACAGATAAGCTGTTGGGTGTTAATCACAGAAACTATGGTAGCTGTTAAAACCTAAATAAAATGGCATTCTACCCATTAGTATCATAGAGAGTTTACAAACAATGGCTTTGAAAGATACAAGGGGCAGGGGGAGACAATGTAGAGATTCTCTGTAGCTCTCTTCCAAGAATTTAAATTGCTTTCAGACGTTACAGGAAATCAGACTGTTCTGCATGACTTCAGGTGGGTTAGGAAGAAGACATGATAAAGATGAAGGAAATTTCTAAGTTTTCCAAAAAGCTTCCTAACAAATAGTGGTAACAGTGACATTGGTGGCAGTTGGAGGTCAGGTTCACCCATGAGAGAATGTGTTTAAACAGAGAATAGACAACAGTCTGTAAAGTGCCAGAATGGGATTCCTCCCTTAGTAGAAACCTTCAAAGACTCGTTCATGTAACATGTCTATGAAAAGCGATGATTGACTTGTGTTAATCGTTTTAGAAAAAGAAAGTTTCAATACCTGGATTGAATTACTCTTATGCATTTAAAGCTGTTGAGCATTTGTATGACAATTCACATCCCCACTTCAGGGCAATGAAGGACATGTTTACTAGTTGAGGATCTTCATTTTCCAGTCAAGAGCCCTTTTGATGAGGGAAGACTGTAGAGTGTAGGTGTTTCTGCAGCCCTCTCACATACACCAAGCCTGGTAGTTGATAGTTCTGTGGGCACTGCTAGTCTTTAGTCTGACCTTATTAAAACATTAATTAGCTAAACCTTCATGAAGCTCCTTTGCACACAGATGCCTCATTGTAGATATGATTCATTTTGGGCCCTAGTGGTTTTGCTCACTGAGGATATGAAAGAAAACAAACTTAAACCTTCACAAACTGTGGGATGGCAATGTATTTTGTCTAGTTTCTTATTAAGTTGGAATGACAAAAAGTTGGAACAAGCAGAGAAGGTGAAAATTATTTCAGTGTTTCTTAACCCTTAACCCTGATCATCCTTTGAAATTTCTGGATATTAAAAAAATTCAGGGTCTGGGCCTCATATTTAGAGATTTTTTTAATTGGGCTAAAGTGGTTTCTGAGCTCTATTTTTTGTTGTTTGTTTGTTTTATAGCTCATCCCAGATAATTCTAATATGCAGCCAAGATGGGGAAGCACTTTTCTAACTTCTTTGCTTTCTTAGTGGGGATATTAGAACTCAGAGAGTAGTTTAAATTTTTGTTGTTGTTTGTAGCACACGTTTGAAAGCTATAAATTTGGGCAACACATTTGAGAGAACTGGAAAACTGAAAACTACTATAAACCACAAGGTGATGGTTACAGTGCAACACACTTAGTGTTGCAGTGTGATGATGGCTCACAGTGTCTACAAAAGCCTGCCTCATTACTGTATAGGTGATCCATCAACTTCGTTAACAACTCTTTTACTGTCCTATCTGTGCTCTTATGTACTCACAGTCAACATTCTGAAAGGTTTTCCAAATGTGTGATCTTTGTTGCCAGTTCCTTATTTGCTTCCAATTGCAACAGCTACATTCTCCTTAAAACTCAATTCCGTGACCTGCCTTGTTCAAAATTTCAACTAACAGACATTTTATTCATTCATTCATCACTGGAGATATAGTGGTGAGAAAAAATTATACAGCCCTTGTCTTCCTAGAGCTTACAGACATTACTCAAATAACTTTTAAACAAATGTAAAATTGTGTCTATGACAAGTCTAAAGAAGATGTATAGCTCTAGCAGAAAATGTAAAGTAGGGATTTGACCAAATTAGAGAAGTCTGGGCAAGGCTTCCCTTATAAAGAGGAGGATAAGCAGGAATTAACTAAGCAAACAATGAAAGGCACAATCATTCCTGAAAGGGGGTGTTAAATGTTTGAACATAACAACTTTCTATTCAGTTGTAACAAATATAATTTTATACCTTGATCAAAATTTATCTGAATACCTAAGTGGTTTATGGGCCACTGGATTTTATTTTGGAATCTAACAAATATAATGACTTAAAGAGAGAGGGAAAGACAGAGAAACGTCAATGTGAGAGAAACATTGGAAATGTTTAAGTCAGGGAAAATTTGGTTATTAATATTTTATACTCTTGAAGCTGGGCAACTGATAAGGGGTGATGTTTTTATAAATGGTCTCAGAGTTGAGGATGATATAGAACTTTCATGAATAACTAAATTTATGTAAGTGGCTTCCAGAATTTTTGATAGGGACAGTTTTCAAAACATTATCAGCCTAACCTGATATTAAGTTATAAAACATTAAGCATAAGATGATTTAAAGAAATATTCTGTTTAATTTAACCCAGATCAAATCCCTTGCATGTTCTATTATTCCTTCCTTTCTAATTTCTCAAATAGAAGAAATCAGTTTCTCTCAATGTATTTAGAATTATTTATTGGATAATATGCCAAAATCCTCCATTACTTTAAGGAAGAGCAGAGAATAATGGTTGGATCAGCAATTTTCAGGCTTTTCTGTTGAAACCGCATAACGGGTAACATAATTCCATGGGTATTTGTTTATGATCCAGTAGTGACATGTCCACTCCTCTTTTTTCCAGCCATGAAAGAACATAAGAATGCATATAAGTGAGGAGAGTATTATAGAGGAATCACTGAGGCTTAAATTATAAATAAACCCTTATGTTGCAAACTGTGGTACCTTACTATATTTGATCCATTCCCTAGCTAATCATAGTTAGCCCTGTATTCATTCCAGCCCTCTGTTTTTTGTTGTTGTTGTTGTTTTTGTGTGTTTTTTTAAAGAGAAGTACATTTTTAAAAATATATTTTATTGATTTTTTACAGAGAGGAAGGGAGAGAGATAGAGAGTTAGAAACATCGATGAGAGAAAAACATCGATCAGTTGCCTCCTGCACATCTCCTACTGGGGATGTGCCTGCAACCAAGGTATATGCCCTTGACCGGAACCAAACCTGGGACCTTTCAGTCGCAGGCCGACGCTCTATTCACCCAAACCAGTCAGGGCAAGCCCTCTGTTTTAAAAGTTAAGTTACTACTTTATCTTTCTTTTAAAATTAAATTCAAACATCTTATAAATAATGGTGAGAGAATCTTCATTCTAACAACTGGGCCATTCAGCTGGCATTCATTAAGAAATCTTCAAGTGGGTCTTTGGTGGAGACAAGGAGACAGTCTTCCCTAGAAAGTGCTGCCACTCCTCTCTCTGAACTAACATGACCGTCTCAGAGGTGGTGGGTACTGCCTTGAAGTAATAGAGAATGAAGATACAAAGAAAATATGTTCTTTCATGCTTTCAAGCCTTTGTACCTGTTGTGCCAACAGACCAAAAGGCTTTCTCCCACTTTACACAGAGAATGCCTACATATTATTTAAATCCAACTCCAGTATCATTCTCCCTGCAGTCTTCCCTAGTGGGTTTCAGGAAATATTTGCTACTCCAGTCATTTGTGTACTAGGTTCAGATCTCTCCTGTGTGACATTCTCAGTTACACAATTTATGTACCTTCACATAAAAGCCTGAACTTCTCAAAGTTAAGCACCCACCCAGGCCTAAGCGGTTGATGTACCTTCTAGTATAGGTTTTGGCGTGTGTTAAAAAAATGGTTTTTAAAATCAACAATTGGGTAGGTGCATGAGTGATTGGTTGTGAGTTGAGATGAAAAGACTCTTGTTCTCACAGGGAAGCTGCAGCAGATTAAACAATTATTAAGACCATAGGTTTCTGCCATGAATTGTGCAAATGCTAAGTACACAAAGTCTGTCACAGAACCTTCCGTTGATGTGGGATAAAATCACTAACATCTTAGGTCCTGGTAACAAAGGCAATAAAAGAGCAAGATGGAGGACCCTCAGGAACTGATGATGTCAGCGAGTTTCCTAGCAATATTATGGAGGGTGGTATTTTGACAACTGTGAGGACAAGACCTTATTTTTCAAAGTGTCCCAGTGATGTCAGTTGAGGTTTGAAAACCTGGAAGCCAGCAGCATCTGACTTACACCCCTCTGGCTGGTTTCCTAGATGTGTAAGTCTAGAACTTTCTGGAGCCTGTTTCTAATACAATGGCCATTGTCCTGTATTCCCTGAGGAACAAAGCTATCTTCATGCTACTTATTATTCTGGTTACTTTCCCAACTCTGAAAACCTTGAGTTCTGAGAAAACGTCACCCTCTAATTAATAAAGTCACTCAACTACTAAGCCATCAACATAAGGAGGATAAGGGGTTTCCATCCAGGTGCTCATTAACATGCCTGGTCACTTCTCAGCTAGTTCTCATGTGACATCTATCATTTTCTTACTTCCCTACTCCAGCCTCCCTCTCCCTAGTACCACCGATCTACTAGACATGTGGCCTCTGAAGTCTCAGAAGCTCTCCTGGTACAGTGTACCTATTTAAAGCACTATTATGGATAAATGACTTTATAGTATTCTTTCAAGTCCTATAAAAGCTTAGCTTATATCTAAAATAGAGCAATTACTAAAAAAATGAGTAAAGGAGAGGTTTTATTTCCTTTCGATATGTTCAGTTTTTAAATTTTGAAGTAGAAAATTTCTAAATGTTTTCAAGTAAATGAAGTATCAAAGCCAAAGTCTGAAGTAGAGATTTTTATAGGAGATACTCTTGTAGAAAGTTATTCATAAAGAACATTCAGTATGTTTACTATTCTGAGTCCCCTGAAATGAGCAGGTGTTTTTCCTATTAGTTAGAACATTCAATGCAGAACATTATAATGAGGTTTCAGAAAGGTCGGAATTAACAATAGTTATCCAAAGCTGAGTCATGGCTTTTCTCTTGAGAGTAATGATGTAACTTGTAAAAAAAACTGAGGTATAATTAAATAGAATTAAATTCTCATACTCCTCAAGATTACTCATATTTAAGGTTTCACCTAGGTTTCATCTAGCCTTTGTCAGTCAGAGTCCCAGTGAGACCTAAATTTGTCCCAGATTTTGTAATGTGGAGATGTTAGTGAAGGAGCTACTTGCAGAAGTCTGGTCAAGATGAGGGACAAACCAACAGGCTAACAGCTAATAGCAGTGGGAGGGCTAGGTCTGAAGGGGCAAGAAGCAAAAGAGTGTTAACAGGGTCATACGCTGAAGTTGAAAGGAAGGACCAACCACTAGAACTGTGGAAATGGAAGGTCATAACTACTGAAAAAAAAGAAGGGGAGGGGAGGGGAGGGGAAGGAAGAGAAGGGAAGGGAGAAGAGAAAGAAGAGAAGAGAAGAGAAGAGAAGAGAAGAGAAGAGAAGAGAAGAGAAGAGAAGAGAAGAGAAGAGAAGAGAAGAGAAATGAAAAGAAAAGGGTAAAAAAAGCAAAGGAAAGAAAAGAAAAGAAGAGAAAAGAAAAAGAAAGGAGAACTAGAGGAGCATCCAGAAGAAATATCCTTGTTCTATCACTTTTGCTCTCCAATTTCTTGCTGGTGTTTACCATTGGTCACATCCAAATGGAAGTCAAGTGGAGTTTCTTTCTTAGACCATTAATCAGTAGTGGTCTCATAAATTCTTGTTCTTGTGGTCTACTGTTTTCTTTGACTCTGAGGGCTGTTTTTTCTTGCTACCTGTATGAAACTCTATAGTTGCAGTGTGTCTTACTCATTTCTTGGACTCTGTACTCTTCTCTCCCATGATTATTAGAATGTTACAACATATGTTTCAACTTGAGTGCCAATTCCTAATTATTAGTAGCATTTGTTTAAAAATATTCTGAATAAGCTTTTTTTTTGTCTTCCTCATTTCTTGCAAAACCAGAAGTTGAAAACTCCAGAAAATTTTAGGTTTTTTCCTAAGCGATTTTTGCTTTTCTGATTTTAGAACTCTCTAGCATGAATCTGGGAACAAGATAAAAATTTTGGTTGCTTTTAACATAATAAATATACAATTACAATTTGCTAATGTGTTTTTATTATTAATATTTAAAACATTTTATGTACTTTTTGGATTTCTGTATATAAAATTTTATTTTAGTATTTTAAATCAAAGCCCAACATGACATATGAATATGTTTCAAAAATGGTATATTAAATTAATTATTTTAAACATGAAAGAAATCCCTTCTTGTATCATTAATCAAGATACATGAAATTAAAGACTAAAATCAACTTGTTTTTAGTTCACATCAGTCTTTTATTATTTCATGCATTTATTCATTCGTGGAACAAAATATTTATTGACTGTTAGTATGTCATTGAATATAAGTTATTATCAATTTAAAGCAACATTCTGGTTTCATAAATACCAAAATGTGTGTTTTAGAATTGCTAAAATAATCTGTTATAATCTGTGTTATAAGTATATTTCAGTTTAGAATAACTTGGGTTGGGGGAACCTTATGATCTAGGATTTATAACTAAAGGAAAGAAAAACAAAACAAACATTATCTGGGTGTCTTTTTATGTTGCTCTTCTTTTTTTAGTAAGTCTACTTTGTGCTTTGAATGTAGAAGTACGCTATACTTCTTTGACATTCCATGTTGTGTGATTACATAATGTAATCATAGAATGTTAGTGATGAAAGCAATGTTAGAAATCATCCTACCTTCTCATATTCAGAAGAGAGAGTGTCAGAAAAGTGCTTACTTTCCCAGGTCACTCAACTAGTCAGTAGTAGAGTGGAGATGAAAATTCAATTCTTAAATTACTTGTCCAGTGTTTTATCTATTATCCAGTGTAGCTTTTAAGAGGTACATACTCAGTGAATAATAACACGTGCTTATTATGTGTTTACTAGGTTCATAATTAATTAGTGATTGGGATTATCGAGTCCTAATACCACCCTTACGTGTTAGAGTTTTACTATCATTTAACCTTAGTACCAAAAGGTTAACTGATAGCTTTGTGTTGCCTTTATATGTGTATATGCATTAATAGTTTTTATCTTAGAAAAACCAGTTTTCTTTTGGATGTCCTTGTTCTTCCTTCCAGCAACAAAGATTTGAATGAAAGAACGAAACATGTAAAAGCCCTAGCTGGTTTGGCTCAGTGGATAGAGCATTGGCCTGTAGACTGAAGGGTCCTGGGTTTGATTCCAGTCAAGGGCATATACCTGTTTTGCTGGCTCAAAACCCAGTGGGTGGCATTCAGGAGGCAGCCAATCAATCTTTCTCTCTGAAATATATAAAAATGTACTTTTAAAAAAAAACATGTAAAAGTAATTTGTATAAAAATAGAGTATGCATATGTAATCTGGCAATTTATTTCTTTATTCAGTTCTTATCAAGAACTTAATTTTTAATTTTTGTGATGAGTATTTTCAGATCCTCAATTAATTTTTTAGTACTTAGTATGAAATAACCTTTCTCCCATTTCCTAAGTTAACTACATATTTTTGGAGTTATGTAGATATAGTGGACATTAGAAAAAGACATATATTAAACACAATAAATTTTGTCATAAGAGCTATATGTCTGTGACTTACTTTTAATCTACTGTTTCTAAGCTATCAAATACAATCATCTGCATTTGTTTTTGTATCATTGATTATTATAAGAAAATAAAAAGCTTGCCCTGAAGTCTTGCAGATTGATGAGTAATTTTTTTATACAAATTTCCTAAGTGTTTAAAAATGTTATTTCCAGTTTAAGTAGGAAATGATTCTAGTATTACTGCTGAATAAACAAACTGATTTTGCCCTTGAATTTAACAGACTTCAGTGCTAGCTTTGTTGAAATGTTAATGCAGATGTGATGTGTCAACATTGAGGAAAATGCCAATAATGTTGGAACATTTTAGGTAGATACATATATTCCTAAAAAGCTGCGGAATATCATTATGCACATAAATTCCGTTTGGGTTTCTTCACTCTGGCTACAAAGTTATGGCTCCAAGTCCATTTCTGCTTTTCTATGTCTTATATCTTATGTCTCAGTCACCTTCCCACACTAATCTTCTGAAGGCATACCATATGAAACCCAGTATTTAAAATGTTGGTTTTAGAATTCCAAAGGCTTGCATGTGAATTTTGGGTCCAACTCCTAACTGGCTGTATGATTTTAGGCATGCTACTTGATCTCAGACGCAATTCTCTTATAGGTAAAATATAGAATATAATGGAAATTTTATAAGATTGCTGTGAAAATTTAGCAGGAAAATCAATGTAATTTTTTTGGTTCAGTGCACAGTGTTTGATACGTCTTAACTGCTGTTTTTATTTTGTGATATTTATACACACAAAAAAATCTTAAACTGCTAAAGCTAGGGAACAGATAAGATACAGCAGCCAAAAATCAGTGCCCCTTGAGGGGGCTATATCTATAATTGTTCTTTTTCCACTAAAAAGACAGAAATACAACACAGCTTAGAGAACTCTCAGTGAAAGAACAATGGAGAGTAGAAACAACCCAGTGAGGCTGCTCCCAGGGAAACAGGGTTAGAATCAGCAAGCATTTTGCACAGCAAGCATTTACAGAGACAGAACCTCCATGGAGATTTGTGCAGCAATTATTAAAATGAACCAATAGCTAAAACTATAAAAGCGGAGTTGGTGAAGAATTCTAAAATCTTGAGAGCAATGGCTCCCTGGAGGATTTTTAAAATTTATTTTTAGAGACAGAGGAAGGGAGAGAGAGAAATATTTATGTGAAAGACAAACATTGGTTGCTTGCCTTCCATACACGATGACCAGGGGTCAGCAACCTAGGTATGTGCCCTGATAGGAATCGAACCTGCAGACTCTTGGTGTACAGGATAACATTCCAACTAACTGAGCTACCTGGTCCAGGTGACTTACCATATTTTTTAAATCCAAAGTATACTCACCTCCCCCCTTTCAAAATGTATATTTCAGAATTTCTGAATTTGGGATGGATCTTACACTTGAGGCTGTTTTCTTTCCCACCTGGGTATAGGGAAGCTATTAAATTAATTCTGCATCTTAAAATAACACACTTTCGGATTGAATAAATAATATATGTTTTAATATATTAATTAATGTACTTTGAACAATTGCAGATGGAAATATGATAAACATTTTTATTTAAACATAATTGTTAATACAAACCATAATTTTATATAAAATCATTATAACATAGGCTGAATGGGATGTAGATATATAATGGGGCACTCAGGGAGACCAATCCAGGATCCCAGAAAAGGAAAATCCAAAATGGGATCAGGACTTAGATTTTCCCATTGTTTGACCAATGCCTTCATTCCAGAACCAAAAATATATTATTTATGGTTTGTAGTAGCTATGTATATATTCAGTTTACTGTTTGGTAACTGTAGGTAGATTTTACCTCACAGTATGGCTAAATCATTTTGAATTAATTTTATATTGTCTTCCTGAAGTCTTGAATTATAAGAATTCCAGTCTTTTATAAGATATAGATAACAAATAAAACTTTTAAATATATAAATTGGTACTAGAACCAGATGAGCACTTAACTGGGAAATGCAGTAAGAATTGTGCAACAGGGGGAGTAGAACATGCAGGAGCCCTTCTAAGCATGTTTTTCAGATAAGGTCTAATTCCATTTGGTGACTCTGTTACCTCCCTGCTGTGTCCTTACATGGCTACCTACTCTCTATTTCAACTTGAGTATTGATGTTCATCAACCATCTACCTCAGACCCATAGTTCCAATCAACTTTATTCCCATTATTGCCAAAGGCAATAATCAACACATCCTTCTCTAAGAATGCTCTATTACTTTTCTGCTTCCATGCTGCCACTCATCATGTTCCCTTCATCCTGAAATACCCTCCTTGCCTTATTGCTATGTCATTATGAAATGCTAACCACACTTTGAAGGATAACTCAAATTGTCACCACTCACTGAGACAGTTTTCTTGATTATCATTGCATGATTTGCTACTCTCAGTTCTCCCATAGCACATTTTTACATTTTAACTTTTTATCATACTAATTTCTAGACATTATATTTCTAATGATTTATGATTCTGTTTTCCAGTAGAGGCCACATATTTATTGAACACATACTATGTTCACATAATACTAATATGGAGATAAAATGGCCATGCTCTTCCAGATCATAAGTCTAATAAGGGCACAGAAAAGAAAATCTCTAAAGTTGAGTATGATAAATACTAGCATAGATATATAACAACATGTCCTGGGGTATAAGAGTGATACCTAAGTTAATCTTAATTTTCGGGGACAGTGACTATCTTGGTGAGAAAGAACTTCCAGGAGAAGGCTAAATATCATCTTTGCAAGTAGCCCCTTCATGATATTCTCTCATTTAAACCATTTTGGGTGGAACTCTGATGATATTTATTTATGACTAGAGGCGCGGTGCACAAGAATTTGTGCACTCGGGGGAAGGGGGAGGGGGTCCCTCAGCCCGGCCTGTGGCCTCTCGCAGTCTGGGACCCCTCAGGGGATGACCACCTGCTGGCTTAGGCCCTCTCCCCGGGGGATTGAGCCTAAGATGGCAATCAGACATCCCTCTGGCAGCCCGGCAGCCCTCGGGGGATGTCCCTTTGCCAGCGGGGAGCAGACCTAAGCTGCAGTCAGACATCCTTAGCTCTGCTGAGAAG
>NW_006297573.1:3903020-3908915 GCF_000327345.1 Myotis davidii
GGGTGCCAGCTGGTTTTCCCTGAAGGGTCTCCTGGATCAGGGTGGGGGCTGTTTTCAGGCTGGGGGTGACTGTAGCTCCCAACCGCTCCTTTTTTCCTTTTTTTTTTCTGGGTCTGAGGGCTGTTTTCAGGCTGGGGGTGACTGAAGCTCCCAACCGCTCCTTTTTTCCTTTTTTTATTCTGGGCCAGCTTTAGCTTGAGGCTTGGAGGCTTGGCTCCAGCTCTTAGGCTTCTGCTGCTGAAAGTAGGTTTCTGGCCTTTGCATACAGTGTTGCGAATCTGGTGGCTGAAGTCCGGTATTTGTTACAATGTTTGAAACTGCAGGCAGGCGGGGAACGTTGGTTTCCTCCATCACTGAGGCAAGCAAGCTTAGTGTTAGTTTCAAGCTGCCTGGCTGCCGGCAGCCATCTTGGCTGACAGTTAATTTGCATATCTCGCTGATTAGCCAATGAAGAGGGTAGCGGTTGTACGCCAATTACCATGTTTCTCTTTTATTAGTGTAGATTATTAAAAATCAGATTTACTCTCTCCTTTTGTGCAAACCTCTGTTATCATATTGATTCCATGCTTTTTTATGCTTGCATTTACATGTGTGTATGTGTGTGTGTGTTGGTATTTGTGTGCTTATCCAACAGGACTGTGAAATCTTGATTACGGTAAACAGTATTTCTGTACACTTGCTGCTCTGAAAATTTCTGTTTCATGTCCATACACCTTTCAAAAATTGTAAACTCTTTTGAGGCAGTTTACCTGTCTGCTCCCCCACAGGAGCTTAGTTCAATGCCTGGAACATGCAGGGCAAGCACTAAATAAATGAGTTAAACTAGAGTGTCTGTATATAATCTTTTTTTTTTCCAGGAGGTCTGTTGCAGTTTTTAATTGGAATATAGAAATGTTCTTGTTACTATATATAGACTGTAACTTCGTGGAGGCAAGGCTTTGAGGGTGGAAGAGACAGATTTGTGAGCTGGAGAAAAAAGAATGTGTCAGTGTACGGGAGGGTGGCAGGGAGAAGTAGAGATGGAGTGGGAAGCTGGGGGGCGGTGAAAGGTGATAGAGTGAAACCCAAATTGATAATAAGCCACTTAAAAATAATTTGTCCCAAAATGCTGGGTACTCTAAATGCATCTTTGCCAAAAAATTCTATATTTCTGGTTCAAATTTTAGGAAGATGGTGATTTAGGCTAGGGAAAAAATATACAAGTTCACATTCCCATGGAAACAATTACCATAAAATATTGATTGATGATGATATTAGGAAGTAGGAAAGAGATAGTTGCCATGGAAACTTGGACATTCAGAGAACGTACTTGAAGAGATTCCTTATTTCTTTTAGCAAACTGACTGATTAATCTAAAATTGCTACACCTTTGTAGTTTATTTTTTAATATTCCTTAAGATTTGTTTAAGAACGTTTTCAATCTTAGTTATATACACAGGAATTTAAGGAATACTCTTTGATTTCAACTCTATAAGATATCACTTTTTATGATTATAAAATCTTTTTTAAAAAGTGGCATATTTACTATATAAGCTCTAGGAGCATTATTTCATAAACATGGATCCTTTTAAGTTACTCTTTTCTTTAGACTATGAAGCGATGTTAATGAATTTTTAATGAAATTTAAATTATTGCTTTTAATTTGCATTAAATGACAGCATAAAATACTCTATAAATATTAAGAGATCATTTCTGCATTGGATGGTTTGGCTCCATGGATAGAGTGTGAGCCTGGGGACTGAAGGGTCCCAAGTTCAATTCCAATCAAGGGCATGTACCTTTGTTGCAGGCTCGATCCAAGGCAACCAGTCAATGTTTCTCTCTCTGTGTCTCTTCCACTCTCTCTAAAAATCAATGGGAGTGTGTGTGTGTGTGGGGGAGAAGTAACCTCAGGTGAGGGTTAACAAAAAAAAAAAAAAACAGAAGAGAAAGAAGATCACTCTCTAAAAATCAATGGGAGTGTGTGTGGGGGGGAAGTATCCTCAGGTGAGGGTTAACAAAAAAAAAAAACAGAAGAGAAAGAAGATCATTTCTACTATTATTATACAATAAAAACAAGCTTGCTTTTTCTCTAATCAAGTGTTGAATTTTAAGATCTTTTTTAGATTCAGAATGTTTTTTAATTTTTGGCTGTCAACTTACTATGGAAACATGAAGAAGTTCCTATTAAGGAAAATATATTTATAGTTGATGAATATATAGAAATTAGATGATTAAAAAACATACATGTTTATAGAAATGCAACATGTATAAGTTTGAATTGATAAAGGAGGATATTAAACTTTAGTGTTACCTACACATTTGTAGGGTTCGGTTTAAGTGATCCTTTGTTGAACACTTTAAATAATATATCCTGAAGTGATTCCTTACTTTCTCAGTTCTGTAAAACTGAAATGTAAAGACCATACATCAAATACGTTATTTTCTGCAAGATACTAATATACCAGAAGTGTCACACAATCTATTGCCTTTCTGAGAATCGCCTTCTTTTCCTGGATGTCACCCCTTGTCATCTTCTTTGATTTGGAGAGTTTAATATTGCAAAGGCGAGCATGCAGACCATTCATGGTGGCTTTCCTGCTATTACTGATCTTTCGTATCTCAAAATAGTATGTTATAAGAAAGGCCTGTTGAAATGCTATATGACTATGTGTGATCCATAATGTTAGGAAAATGTAGCATGGTGATTTTTCACTGCACGCAAATAAAAAGACCTCTCACTTTCTTAAGGTCATACAACTTTATACATAGGATGGACTTAGAAGTGAACTTGTCTGACTCATTTTAAAGGGGAAAACACTGAGATACAAAGAGGTTAGGTGACAGAATATGGGCCATGTCTCCTGTTTGTCAGATTAGTGTTCCCTCCACAGCACCAGTATATCTCCAAGGCATGACTTGGGGATATGATAGCCTAAACCCTAAGTTCTATTTACCTACCCATAACCCACCACAAATAAATGTACATAAGTAGACTACTCACTATGTAAGTAAAGCTTTAAGACAAATCCTTTACTGGGTACTTCTCATATGATGAAAATTCTGGAGGTTGATGAATACCAGGAGACTGCTTAATAAACAATGAGAAAGCAGTGAAGTATGATAACGGTCTATGTATATCTAAGTGGAATTAACTTCCCACCCCCAAATCACTGCTGAGCGAAGGAGACAGAACTGACTTCTGTAATTACTTTAAGACTTTTTGTATCTCTTCTAGCGCTAACATTTTTCACCTCATTGTGTGGGCATTTTCTTGTGATTTGTCTAAGAAAAATTCTACTACTAAAGTGGTTTTACCAATTTTAGTTTGTAGACTTAACATGTCTTTGGAGAGGACCATCAGGCAGCTGTCTAGTCTATTAAATGGGTGGGTAGTGAAGATTTATTTCCTTTTTCTATATTGAGTGAATATGGTGCTTTCGAGGATGTTAGTGTCTATGTAATGTTGCCTTTCGAAATGGTGCCCAAATGGCCAACTCACTAGAAATGTTTGTGGGTCCTCTAGATCTTAAGTCTCTGGTACAGGGACTGGATGCTGCTGTCAGACATGGCAGGACCAACTCTGGCAGGAATACTTACTGTGTCCAGCAGGTTAACCCATTCAATAGCACCTCTAGGCACCATTTCTATGGCGTCAGGAAGACCTGTGTTTGAATTAAGGCTTTGTCACAAAGTGTCTGGGCCAGCTTGGGCAGTGACTTTATTTCTGCAAACCTATTTCATGACATTATGGTGAGAATTTAATGAGGCAGTGTTGGCAAAAGTTTTAGGACAGCGCCTGGACAGTAAGTCTCAATATTATAGCCAGTGCTTGATGGTGACATGCATGGCTGTTGAAGAGTGGAAAACACAGTGGTCTGAGTCTTAGGAGTCCAGATCCATAAAGCAGCTTGTATCATTCTCCTTCCCCAGCCTCTCCAGACCTACTCTCTCTAATCCTACCTCCTGCTTCTTCTTTGGGTATAACGATACGACTATGTCTCTTCCTTTTGCCTTTTGAAAAAGAAAATCATCTCCAAGTTTTATTTGGCAACAAACCCAATAGGAGACTAGATAACATGGTTATCCCCAAAGTAAATAGAAATTGAAACTGCACTAATAGAAGTATCGTTTCCAGAACTCTGGAAGCTCTTCTCTGGTCCCCTATGGACTGCATGTGGAACCCTGCGCCTAGTTTTTTGATACTGTCTTTTAAGGACATGAAGAAACTAGAGGGTATCCAAGGAAGGGTGTGCAGGTTGCTTAATGGAATGGAAACCATAGTATAGAAGGAAAGAGTTGGGAGACAGGGATATTTAGAATGGAAAATACAAAGAAACAGGGTATAGCAGAGCTACCTTTAAATATACGATGACTTTAATGTGGAGTGAAGTGGTCCTTTGGAAAGTCAAGGCTGGAAGCCCCTCAGACATTGCTTTTCTTTGGTGGGTGCTGGAAGTAGAGTATATTTGTCATAGCATCTGGTTTTCAGGCATGCCTTTCTACCAATTTCAGACTCACTGCCCGTGTCAGAAAAGATTCTGGATATGTGATTGCTCATTGTTACCTCCTCAGAAGAGGAGTTGGAAAACCTTATAGTGGCAAACATATCCACATGTTTTCTTGGTCAGAAAATATTTTTCATTTCAATGACACTTGCCTTTGGTGAGGAATAATCAGGTCACACTTTCTTTTGCTCAGAAATTATTTGATATCCACTCACATAGTGATGATTGACCCATCGTTTATTCAAGAAAAGCTTACTGAGCAAAGATACTTTGACAAGAGATAACAAATCCTCTGCACTTTGAGAACCTAAGTCCTCTGAACAAAGGTTTAATTTCGTTGTGGTAAAATACACATACTATTTACCATTTTAACCACTTTAAAATATAAAATGCAATGGCATTTAGTACATTCACAGTAATTTTCAAACATCAACACTAGTTCCAGAACATTTTCATCACCCTAAAGGAAACCATGTTATCTATTAATACAGCGACTCCTCATTTCCTCCTCTCTCATCATCAGGCTACCTCTAATCTCCTTTCTATTTCTGTCTCTATGAATGTGCCTGTTCTGGTTATGTCTTATCAATGTAATCACACAATTGTGAGCTTTCATGCCTGATTCTTTCACTCAGCATAAGAATTTCAAGGTTTATCCCTGTTGCAGCAGGTATCAATACTTCTGAATAATAATCCATTGTATGGGTATATCACATTTTGTCCATCAGTTGATGGACATTTGGGTTGTATTCACCTTCTGGTTATTATGAATAGTTATGCTATGAATGGAGTGGAGTTGCTGGGTCATATGATAATCTTTTTTATCTTATTAAGGAACCCTCCTTTTTTTTTTTTAATGAGTTGTTCAGCCTTCGATTATCTGATTTGGCTACAATTTATGGGAATAAGAAAGGCTGCCAGTGCCTTTATTCCCACCTCTTTAGAGATTTACCACTATCCACGTATATATAAAAATGGGGAAAATTTATTCATAATTGTGACTAAAATTATAAGCCTATTAATAATTTCTTTGCAAAGTTATAGATATCTGTATGTCCTCAGGCAAGCAGCCCACATTATTATTTTTAAAATATATTTTCATTGATTTCAGAAAGGGAGGGAAAGGGAGAGAAATGGAAACATCAATGATGAGAGTGAATCATTGATTTGGTGCCTCTTCCATGCCCCCCATTGGAGATCGAGCCTGCAACCTAGGCATGTTCATAGGTTGATGCTCAACCACTGAGCCACATCAGCTGGGCCCATTGTTTTTTCACAAGGTGTGTGTAACTGGGGCCCTGGGCCTTGTGTTCTCAAGTTGGTCTCTGTACCATACAGGAAGATGAGGACATCCGGGCCTTCTGAGCTAGTTAAACACCAGCTCTTGTTCAATGTTTGCCACGCAGAA
>NW_006297573.1:3909535-3910204 GCF_000327345.1 Myotis davidii
GAGCATTAAGAACTGGTGACTATTATTATTATGCACATTTTACAGAAGAGGGAAGTGAGTGGTAGAGAGATTAAGTTATCTAAGGTTATACAGCTAGCAAACTGCAGAATTGGGATTCAGATTATTGCCTACATGGCTAAAAGCTTCTTTTCTTAACCTCCATGCTGTACTGATCATCTCCCTGAACATTGCTTCCTCTTTTCCTTCCGTGATTTTCACGTAAGCCTCTACTTGGTCCCAAGAATCCATTTAGAATCGATATTCCCTTCTTTCTCTGATCTCTTTTTTTTTTTAATTGGGCAATTCATTTTGTACAAAATTGTTTCTTTTTTCCCTATCATTATATTAAAATACTAGAAGCCCGGCGCACAAAAATTGGTGCACTCGTGGGGGTGAGAGGGTCCCTCAGCCTGGCCTGTGCCCTCTCGCAGTCTGGGACCCCTCGGGAAATAACAACCTCCTGGCTTAGGCCTGCTACCGGGTGGCAGAGGGCAGGCCCAATCCCTAGGTGTAGCCCCTGGTCGGGCTCAGAGCAGGGCCGATTGGGGAGTTGGGGCGCCGCGCCCTGTCATGCACAGAGCAGGGTGGGTTGGGAGGTTGCGATGCCACCCTCAGTCACGCTCAGGGTAGGGTGGATTGGGGGGTTGGGGCACCACCCCCTGTCACCCT
>NW_006297573.1:3910659-3913065 GCF_000327345.1 Myotis davidii
ATCCCCACTGGGGTGCCTGGCCAGCCTGTGTGAGGAGATGATGGCTCTTTGCAGCTGGTCACACACCATTCAGGGTAGGGGTCCCCACTGGGGTGCCTGGCAAGTCCAGGTGAGGGGCTGAGGGCTATTTTCAGGCTGGGGGTGACTGAAGCTCCCAACCGCTCCTTTTTTTCTTTTTTTATTCTGGCTCCAGCTATTAGGCCTCCGCGGCTGAAAGTAGGTTTCTGGCCTTTGTTTACAATGTTGCGAATCTGCTGGCTGAAGTCTCGGTGGTATTTGTTACAGAGTTTCTGAAACTGTGGGCTCAGAGGCCTGCAGCCGCAGGCGGGGAATATTGGAATCCTCCGTCACTGAAACAAGCAAGGCTCATGTTAGTTTCAAGCTGCCTGGCTGCCGGCCGCCATCTTGGCTGACAGTTAATTTGCATATCTCGCTGATTAGCGAATGAAAAGGGTAGCAGTTGTACGCCAATTACCATGTTTCTCTTTTATTAGTGTAGATACCTTAAATCTTGTCATATATTTTAGTTTTTGTCTTATCTTTCTTTTTTCTGCACCACAGTGTAGGACCTCATATGAAAATCACATAATACATTAGGAGTTCTATCAGGTGGGTGGCATCACTTTATAACTTTGATCAAAGAACAATCCTGTTCTCTTGAAATGTGGGCTACCTACAGCTTGGGAGCAGGGGGGAGTGGGCATTAAGGGAAGAAAAGAGATTCAATCTAACCACCCACCCATTAATTCATTTATTCATTCAAGAAATGCTTTTGGTACTTATGATAGACTCATTCCCTGTCTTGGAGGACTTGGAATTCAGATACATTCAGATCAGATGGATCTGGTGATCAGAAGTGTGATGAATTTTGCAACCAGATAGCCTACATATCTTTCTCATGTAATGCATGCTGATTCACTTTAAACAAAATTAAAGTGTGTGCTCCAAGCATTCTGTCTCTGGGTTGCTTGTGTCTCTCTACCTTTATTTCATTCCTTTTCCCTTAGTCTCTCTCTCAATATCATCCAAAGTTTTCTTGATGAACTCTTGGGCATGGCCAGTATTTACGGTTAAAATATAAAATTTTCTGGTTAAAAATTACTGATTGAGTCGTTGCATAGATGCCCTTTTGATGACTTAAGGGAACTTGAGGATTCAGACCTTTTGTCTCTGTTGTTTTATATTCCTGGTAGCCTGCAGGTTACATATGAAATATGTCATGTAACCCTGCTGGTGCTCTAAATTCCCCGTGGAGGTTCTGCAGAGTGGTTAATCAAGTGCACTGTACATAGTTTTTGGAGTACAATTGGAAAGCCAGATGTAATGCAGTTCAATAAATGCCAGTAAGTTAAAGAAACTTCAGAAAATTCACCACAGACTAAGAGAATGGAGAGAGTTATTTAAAGAAAAGATTTAAGGAGCTAATTACACACAGCTTGACTGAGCAGAAACCAAGGGAGAGTTAATAGTTCTCTAATATTATTTGAAGAGGCTAAATGTTGAGGAGAAAAACATATTTTGTATAAAACAATGAAATGCTATTAAAAGCAATGAGGCAGAATTGCAAATGAGAATATTTAAATGAAGTATGTGTGAACTGTATTAAAAATAAAATTTATTGAATTATGAAGTAATCTTTTCAATGATCTTTCCTTGAAGAAATAAAACTAAGCATAAAAATAGGCTTACAAGTTCTTAAAGAAAATAATTGAATACTTGTTGGATAGTTGAAGTGACCTACTTTTTATGTTTATTAATTTCCTATTGGATCAATTCTTTCGTTCCAACAGAGTCCATTCTGTCCTCAGATGTTTCTACAGTGTGTGTCCTGTAAAATTTCAGGTCTGTAACTGTAAGAGAGGTGCAGGGTGGCAATATTAAAAGAATTGCTCTTTAGCATTTTGTTTCATTGGCATATTTCTGAGAGTAATGGGAGCTATTGACCAGGCTACAAATTTCCTGTTCTTGTGACATCGTGTTTTGCTTTCCTAACTGAAAAAGTTATTCCAGTTCACACAGGAAGATTGGGTCAAAGTGTTACTAACGAAGCTCCCCAAAACTATCATGACACTACCAATAGAATATGTCTGCAATGTAAATTGTTGAAAACTGAATAAACAAGATGACCTTAAATAATTATTTTGACAAAACCACCAGTTAAGGAATATAGTTATATATTTAACAAAGGACAAGATACTGATTTCTAACTAGGATTACAGTTTTAAAAAGAAAAAAATGGAGACTTGATGCATGAGTGAACTTCAAAATAGATCATTGAAAATATCGGCAAAGTTTTTTTTTTTAAATATATTTTATTGATTTTTCACAGAGAGGAAGGAAGAGAGATAGAGAGTTAGAAACATCGATGAGAGAGAAACATCGATCAGCCGCCTCCTGCACATCTCC
>NW_006297573.1:3913412-3918605 GCF_000327345.1 Myotis davidii
AGAATATTTGTTAAGAAATTTGGTCTTGCTACTACTATGCCTCCTCCAGTAAATTACTTCATATCACAATGCCTTCATCTTGTAATATGTAATCTAGGGATAATATATTTTTCTCATGGAGTTGTGAGCACTGAATAAAGTAAGATATATAAAGTACTCAGACATTACTGGTATATATAATGCCTAGCACATGCTACATTTTATAAAGAGTTTGTTATATTCATTGCAATATTATATAATAATTATAAATTATTTTGTAAAATTTGCAAGATAAATTATACTATAGTGATTAAGGAACTATGGTCTGTAATCCAAATACTGTAGTTGTATCACTTATAAACTTATTATATCCCTTTTAAGCTCTATCTTAGGAAATTTATTTAATCTCCTACTGCTCAACTTTTATCACCTTTAAAGTGGGGATAACAATTGTAGGTGGTACCAAATACTCAGTATTCCAGGAACTTAAATAAATAATCTCATTTAACTATTCCCACAATTGTGTTTGAGCTAAGTATTATTAATAAACCCATTTTATACATAAAGGACTGAAGCATAGAAAGTTAAATAACTAGGGTACTTTCGGCTAATAAGTGATAATGGGATTTGAATCCAGGTACTTGAAAATCCTGAGCCATGACCCATGATATTGATCACCATGTTATACTACCACCAAAGATAATAATGACATAGTACCCATCTCACAGTATTATTATGAAAGTTAAAAAAACTAATTCATGTAAAGAATCTAGTTCAAGGCCTGACACATGGAAAATGTTCAATAAATATTAACTTTCATGAAAGAAGGTGATTATTTTAATAGAGGTTAAAAGTCTTAAGGCTGTATCCCATGGAAGGCAATGTTGGACAGTAGTTGGAAGTGTAGATGTGGTAACAGATTTCAGTCTGAATCTCATCTCTTCTACTTGCTAACTGTGTAGCCGTGGGAAAGTTACTTTTTTCACTAAACCTCTTTAAAACAGGGAAATGATGATACCTACCAGTGCTATTTATATGCCTATTGTCTCTCATCTCCAGTTCCCTTTCTATACTGTTCTGCCGTGCTGGAGATGGAACTCTGGTCCCCATTTCTCAAATTCATTTATCAGCTGACTTCTAGTCAGGTTCTGCCAATGGAAGACACTGTGGGAGATTGAAAGATGGGAGGTAGGACTAAAGGATCACCTTCCTATTTTCTGATCCTATTAGCATCTCTCCAGCAGCTTGGGACTGGAAGGCTCTGGACTTCAGCTTTCTACGGATGCTTCTAGTAGTCATGCCCCTTCAGCCTTCTGAGTGCCAGCTGTGTGATGGTTCCTTCTCTGAATTTCTAACTTCTGTTAACCCCACATCTTCCCTTTTCCTCCATCCAAAGTGCTGTTAGCTACTTCTTACTAATACCTTGGCTACGTCAGCATTTTCATTTCTCTTTCAGTCATTTAATACTTGTGTAACAAATTCCCTGTAAGTTAATCCTTTTGGTTTGACATATCATAGTTTTAGCTTTAATGATAGGGCCCTGAATAAAACACTTAGTCCTAGAGTTCCTATAGGCATCAAATAAGATAATGTTGTAGAAACCACTGTTTCTACAGTACAGTCCCTAGCACAAAGAAAACATCCAGGAGATTATAGTCTATGGCAGTGGTCGGCAAACCGCGGCTCGCGAGCCACATGCGACTCTTTGGCCCCTTGAGTGTGGCTCTTCCACAAAATACCACGTGCGGGTGCGCACATACAGTGCAATTGAAACTTCGTGGCCCATGTGCAGAAGTCGGTTTTCAGAAAGGAGATGAAACAAGTATACAAGACAAGTGTGGATGGGAGAGATGGAAGGGTTCGACCTCAGTGAACGTACCTCAATCAGATTGAGGACGTTTTTAGCAAAGGCCAGCTTAGGAGTACCCTAATTAAGTTAATAGCAATGTACCTACCTATATAGTTTAAGTTTAAAAAATGTGGCTCTCAAAAGAAATTTCAAACGTTGTACTGTTGATATTTGGCTCTGTTGACTAATGAGTTTGCTGACCACTGGTCTATGGCATTATCTACTTCTAGAATTTACTAATTCTTAGGTTGTTTCAGGAATCTGAACCAGTTGTGAGCCATAACCTTCAATTCTTTATGATAAGGAACCAGCTCCTGAGTAACCAGAATGAACCTGGATGTGATGAGTGGAAAACTGAGGATTGGATATACTTCCATTCATCAGTTGATTTGTAAAAATTTCTCTAAGTGACTGGTCCTTTTCAACAGAGACCAAGCTGTGTGTATAGAGAAGTATATACTGGAGAAATGTCCCTAATGATACGGAATTTTTGGACTGGAACCCAGATTTTTTTTCCCTCCGGAGTCGAAGAATGAATCCACAGACAGAGGGTAGTATAGCATAGCAAAGGTGGAGATTTATTAAAGAACAAGTACAGACTCCCATGTGGGGAGGGGGAATGGGTCCCACCTACTTCCTGTTTCCGTGGTTTATAAAGGCTGTAGTTCCTGTGTCCTGATATCTTTCTTTGTCTTATGGAAATGTATCTTCTCCCCTTATAGCCCTATGTTTTTTTCCATGGACCCCAATTCTAAAAATTCTCTAAACCTGCCTATATTTCCCTAAAATTCCTATTTCTCTGACACATAGTGAGGACTCAATAATACTGGGGTGAAGACCAACTCACTGTGAGAGAACAGGAGTGTAGGCAAGCTAAATCATCCTAGAGCTGTCCCATCAATTTTTCTTTATCACTTTCTCTAGTTATGAGTAGTAAACACAGAAATAGCTGATATTCATAAATGTGTCTCAGGCATGGCCTAAAATAATGGTTCTTAGTTCTGGTTTCACATTATAATCATCTAAGACATTTAAAAAGGGAAGTCTGGGTTCTTGGCCCAACCTTTAAAGATTCTTATTTAATTCATGTAGGGCGAGACCCAGGGAATTGGTATTTTTAAAAGCTCTCCAGTGGATTCTAAGGTACAGCCAAATCTGTGATCATAAAGATAAATTACATATTTAGCGTACACTCATTAAGGTGGCAGAAGACCATATAGTACATATTTCTAAATATTCTCATTGTAAAACATCTGTGATGGCTTTTCTTATAATGTAGTGATATCTAAAATAATTCATAGAACTAGTTCTCATGTAATAACTGAGATTAACTATAGTAACTGAGTAATTCTTAATTCATTTGAACTTCTTTACTACATAGACACCCCACATGGGAATGAAATGGGCAGTGTGTGTGTGTGGCTGCAATTACTTTAGATTTGCAAAAACACCATTTATCCTGCTCAAATGGCATGTGCTCACTTCATAAGTCACCTATTTTAAAATGTTGTCAGATGCCTGGAAAGGGGGCGTTTTTGTAAAATACTCTTGAAATGGTCTAGTGTTATACATCCTTATAACAGAGGAGTAGAATTGGAAGTGTATATGCAGAAAGAAGTAAGAAAATAAAATCAGAAGAGCACTGGAATAAAGAATACAAGAACATTCACTCCCACCTCCCAGATCCTAACATTTATTAACCTGCGTCTTCCTCGCATGCTTAATCAAGTGCATCTTTGTAGTCTATCTGCTACTGTTGTCTTTTGGCTTATTTTACTTGTTTCATCTACTCTCTTCTGCTCAATTTCCCTCTCCTTTAAAACAAAGAGCCTCCTTTTTCTTTCTAAGGACCTTGCTTATCCATAGTCAGGGATCAGTTTAAACCTAAGTATGTATCTACCTTTGGAATTTATATAATGAATACATGTTTATAGAAGGCAAGGTATATAAAAGTTAATTGGTTCCCATTACTTCTGTGTTTATTTTTTAATTTTTCATTGATTTTTAAGAGAGAGAGGAAGGGAGAGGGAGAGAGAGAGAAACATTGATGAGAGAACAGCTGCCTCCTGCACCCTCCCCCCGGCCTCCCTGGGGATCAAGAACACAACCCAGGCATGTGCCCTGACCCCCCTGACCAGGAATGGAACTGGTGATTGAACCAGTGACCTCTTGGTGCATGGGATGATGCTCAACCAACTGAGATATACCGGCCCCAGCAACATCTGTGTTTCTTTTGACAGGACTTTCTCGTTATGTAAGACCTATTCCCACTCTACTGAATAAGTGTATAGGCTTTAGCATCACAAGGCATAGGTTTGAATCCTGGCTCTGTCATTTTACTAGTTGAGTAACCTTGGGTAAATTGCCTAAATTTCCTGTGTTTCATTTTAAATGAGATAACTATTGTATCTACTTTATAGGAATTTTGTTAGGATTGAAGTAAAGTAGTTCATGTAAAGTCATAAAAATGTTCAATATAAAGTGTTCAATAAATGTTTGTTATTATTATTAATTGTAACTGTCATTATTTATTTTTTATTCATTCATTCAATTTCTTTTCCCGAATAAAATGCATTTAATTCATTTTTCATTAGTGAAATACATTTTAAAATATTATGAGTATTTTGTATGCTTGAAAAATTGTGCTAAGCACTGATGAACAGGATATAAATGTTGTTTTCCCTTGTGGAGTTCAGAATCTAGTGTGAGATAAAGAAAAACAATGGATAATTATTAGTTACTATGAGTAGACTTGACCTTTGATGTATTTAGTTCCCCTGTGTAGTCAGTCACAAAATCCTCTCCAACGAAAGAAGCATTTTCTGTAAAGTGTTTCCATGCCTCCCCTTGGCAGTCCTCTGCCACCTCCCTCATCCTGTATTTTGTCACTTTGTGCCTATCAGCACAACAGCCTTCTAGTTACTGTCCAGGTCCATAGTATTTTCTCCTTCATTCTCTTCCTCCATGACCACATTAATCTTCTTTAAACACTGCTTTCATCATGTCACTGCCCTGTTCAGTAACTTTAAATAGATCATTTGTTTCTCCTCCATCAAGTCCAAAGTTATCTGCTAACTTACAAGATCACCCACCATTTGTTCCCAGCTCTGTGTAATTGTTTTCCACTTCTTTTTATTATTATTATTCAGCCTTTTTTTTGGGTAAACTTTTTTTTTTATTCCTTAAAGTATTACAAAGGGTATTACATATGTGTCCATTTTTTCCCCCCGCCCTAGACAGCCCCCTAGCCTCCCCTATCCCCCAGTGTCTTATGTCCATTGGTTATGCTTATATGCATGCATACAAATCCTTTGGTTGATCTCCCCCCCCTTACTGCCACCCTCTCCTCCCTTCCCTCTGTGGTT
>NW_006297573.1:3919004-3922770 GCF_000327345.1 Myotis davidii
CGACATTCAGAAAGCCAACAGACATATGAAAACATGCTCAAAGTCACTAATAATCCGAGAGATGCAAATCAAAACAACAATGAGGTACCATCTCACACCTGTCAGACTGGCTATCATCAACAAATCAACAAACGACAAGTGCTGGAGAGGATGTGGAGAAAAAGGAACACTTGTGCACTGCTGGTGGGAATGCAGACTGGTGCAGCCACTATGGCAGACAGTATGGAGTTTCCTCAAAAAACTGAAAATGGAACTCCCATTTGACCCTGTGATCCCACTTCTAGGAATATGTTTTCCACTTCTTAGGGTGCAGCATCTGCTGTAGGGGACACTGTGTAGGAGACATAGAAATGGCTAACTTTTTTTTTTTAACTTTTTTATTTTTATTTTTATTTTTTGCATTTTTTTTTAAATTTTATTTTTTATTACAAAGGGTATTACATATGTGTCCATTTTTTCCCCTCCCCCTAGACAGTCCCCTAGCCTCCCCTATTCCCCAGTGTCTTATGTCCATTGGTTATGTTTATATGCATGCATACAAGTCCTTTGGTTGATCTCTTCCCCTTAACCCCATCCTCCCCTGTCTTCCCTATGAGGTTTGATAGTCTGATCGATGCTTTTCTGTCTCTGTTTTTGTTCATCAGTTTGTTATTCATTATATTTCACAAATGAGTGAGATCATTCATCCTCTTGTGAGCACTTAGGCTGTTTCCAGATCTTAGCTATGGTGAATTGTGCTGCTATGAACATAGGGGTGCATATATCCTTTCTGATTGGTGTTTCTGGTTTCTTGGGATATATTCCCATGACCAAGAAATGGCTAACTTTTGAGTGTGTAAGGTACACTAGGTGTTGCACAGCTGTTTGAAATGGCCATCTCTAATTTTTATAAAGGTGAGACTCTTCATAAGACATGATTCTGATTTACAAATGAGGAAAACAATTCTGAGAGGTTAATGAACCAGGTTAAGAAATTTATTTATGTTAAGCCAGGTTTCAAACTCATCTCTGTTTCACTTCAACTTCCTATTCTTCTCACTGTGCCTCTACTCCCTGCTATATCCTGTTCTATGCTATACATGCTCTACTCCATGCTTCATTTGGTCCAGAGTGGCTTTCTTATTCTGTCCATTGAAAACCTTAAAATATCTTCATGATCTAAGTGCTAGTTCAAGTCCTATCTCTTTTGGAAAATGTCTAATTCTTCCTGCCTTCATTAATCTCCTTCATCTTTGAACTCCTGCAGTATTAACCACCAGTACCACTTTGTTTCTAACCTTCCCCTTTATATTGTGTTCTCTTGTTCTCTAGGTGCCAGTCTTCTTTCCATAGCTACATTGTAGGTACCTGAAACTCAAACGCTCTGTATTACATCATAATCCCCTGAATGAGTTGCAGTTTCTCTGAGCATGAGGTAGATATGAAATACATGCTTATTGATAAGGATACTTTTTCTTCCTTTGTCTTTTGAATCATCTTGTTATCTTAGATCCAGGTGGGCAAGGCAGAAAGGAGTCAAGAATAAGTATTAATTCAGGGTGTTTTTTTTTTTAAGAAATTAAGGCAGCTTACAAATAATATGAAAAACACAAGAGAATATCGGGATGAAAAATAAAAGTGGGAACAATGTTGCTAGGAATATGACTTAAAACATACAACATTGTACTAGCATTGATCTCTGCTTTTTAGCAGCCACACGCAAGCACTACAGCCTTCTCTCTTGTGAAATTCAGTGTGTCCATGAGATAAAAAATAAATAAATTGCTCATGAGCACTAAATCTATTTTTGGTACAAAGACAAGGCAGGACTTTCTCCCCAAGGATTCTTATTAAGAGGAAATTGAGTAAATTAGTGAACAACATCCTTGCCAACATCATTACAGTAGTTACAATAAAGAGTTTCATAGGAATCTTTCTTATAATGACCCTGTGTCTAGCCAATGACATCATGGCAACAAAATGAAATACAGTAAGAACAATTCCCCAGGTGGGGTACAAGGCAAATGTTGTGTTTTCAACCCCAACAAACTCATTCAGTAGAAACATTGAGAAGGTGCTGGTGCAGACGAGTACTGCACATCTGGAGATGCATATATGGAAGTCGGGAGATAGCATGCATCCAGGAGGATGAAATATGTAGAAATATCATCTGTTTTTCCAGTCTTTCTTTAGATATGCAGTGGTCTCTTCATTTTCCATGGGGTTCTGCCTGGGTTTGGGTGTCAATGCCCCAGCAAATTGGACTGAGATTCTAGGCATAGTTTTTGTTTTGGCTAGAAACAGAAGTACTAATCAAGAAACTAAGGCTACCACTGCCATGCACATGGAATTGAGGCAGGAGTGGTAGAGGATGTGGGATTAGCTTGATGGATGTATTGGTATGCCGATTCACTCAGATTGGCACCAAATGTTAGGATTAGTGAGAATTGGGCTAAAAATATACCTACCCCATGACTTTGCTCTCTCATTGACTCATCGGGGGATCTCAGTGTATAACACAGAATCACCTTAAGTGCACACACCTGTGCCCCATCCGGGTCCATCCAGGATCCACTAAGTCAGTATCTTTGGCATAGTTCTCAGGCAGCTGTGTGTTTTACAAACTTCCAAATGATTATCATGGAGACTAAAATTTGAAAACCACTGAATGAGGGACCAAGTTACAGGTTTCAGGTGTAAGTATCTGCTCTTTGGCTGACTTGGAGCTGACATTAGACACTGAGCAATTTTAATGTGACTTAGAGGCTTCGCTAGTATTACATATTTTATGAAACATAGAATGATGAAGTGGTTTGGAACAAGTCACTGAATTAGAAATAGCTTTTGATGCGAGAAGTACAGACATGGGAATTTAGAAGTCCTCTTAATAATGGGAAAAGGTACAAATTTAATGGACGGGGGAGTTTTAATATGAGCTAGCAGCACATCCTGCCTTTTAGCTCCATATGAAACAGCTCTCCAAGCATCTGAGAAGTTTTATTTTAGGAGAAGGGAGATCTAGAGTGGCCCTGCATGCACCAAGGCAGTAATAACTCAACAGCAGATGAAAACAGATCAATAGGTTGCTATAGTTAGCAGGGTGGCTGGGCACTCTGATTTCAGACACCTCTCCTGGATTCTGAACACACTTTACCAGCCTGAGTACAGAGCTCCGGAGCCTGAAGTGCACAGTCCCCTTTACCCTGATAGGTGACTGGGAATCATGACAAGCTTTGTTTGTGTTGCCTCAAAAATAGGTGTTTTGACTGCAAGTTTGTGCAGCTGTCGTTGGTAATGAGAAGCTCAACTCACGTTGCTGCTTGTTGTGTGTTATTGTTTCCTTTGTTTGTTGTAATGATTTTATTTTTTTTAATTATTTTATTATTTATTACAAAGGGTATTACATATGTGTCCATTTTTTCCCCCCGCCCAAGACAGTCCCCTAGCCTCCCCTATCCCCCAGTGTCTTATGTCCATTGGTTATGCTTATATGCATGCATACAAGTCCTTTGGTTGATCTCTTACCCCCCTACCTCCCACCCCCCAACCCTCCCCGGCCTTCCCGCTGCAGTTTGACACTCTGTTTGAGGCCGCTCTGCCTCTGTATCTATTATTGTTTAAAAGTTTATAATGGTCTCAATTATCCATGAGTAAGTGAGATCATGTGGTATTTTTCCTTCATTGACTGGCTTATTTCACTTAGCATAATGCTCTCCAGTTCCATCCACACTGTTGCGAATGGTAGAAGTTCCTTCCTTTTCACAGCAGCATAGGATTCCATTGTGTA
>NW_006297573.1:3928369-3968137 GCF_000327345.1 Myotis davidii
TGACCCTCTCCCTCTCTTCAGCACAGGTGGGTGTCTGTATCCGAAATGTCCCATGAACAGGATTCAGCGAGAACAAACAAACAAACTCCAGCTGCGGAAACGGGGAAGGCTTGGTTTCTGTAAACTCTTCTTTTATGGGCACTGCATGGTCAGGTCAGCTCTTCAGGCTGCCCCCTTTAGGCTCAGTCCTCCGTGATCACAGAACTCAGCTCTCAAATCCCCAGGCGGCGCCAGGAATCCCGCGGATCTCCTTTCCCCAGTCAGGGGCTGTGCCTGTCTCAAGGGACGCGGCTTTCTGCCGCGCGGTCTCCCTCCGACCCTCTGGGCTCAGAGGTCTGGCAAACTTTCCTGCCCAAATGCCTGTTTTTTTTTACCTTTCCAGGGGAGTTCTGCCCTTCCCGGCTGCAAACTATCTCACCAGCTGAGCAATTTCGCCAATTCGGGGTGGGTGTTATTAGTTTCAGCTGCTCACTCCATTTGCTCCGGGACACGACCTGGGTCGCGTCTGCCTATATCGCCGCCATCTTCCAGCACTTCCTAGGAAGGCTGTTTGTTGTAATGATTTTAAATAGAGAAATAAAGGAATTAGGGAAAGGGTTTGAATCAAAGCAATCAGGCAACTTCAATAATGAAATGCTATCCCGGCTTTTGAGGTAGGAAATGTATGCAATCCCCGTGTTAATGTTACTCTCACTATAGGGATTCTTCAAGCCTATTTTATCAGCTCAGTGGGGTTCAATGCCTCTCTTTCCTGAAGGGAAAAAAGCAGAATTATCACCAAGGTAATGAAACATACTACTCCACATTTATGGAGTGTTTTATTAAAAGCATGTTGCTTTGGTCTCATATACTAGTTGCAATATGTGGGCATAAAATGCCAGAATAGCTCTCAAGGGAAACACTTTCCTTTGTGCTAATTTAAAATTCCCCAAAGACGCAGTCAGGTATGATGTTAACATTTTGTCTCTTTGCTACCTGAGGTTTTCATAAAAGAACAGGTAGATACACTATACTAAAGGATCAGCTGAGATGTGAAGTCACCTGACCAGGACCAGCAGTTCACCATGATCTGCTTTCAGAACCATTCTTGCCCTTCCTGAAATCCCACACTCTCAAGTTTATTTTCTTATGTCATTAATCATTAGGGAGTTGTAATTAGGGATCAAGCCACTGGACTTTACTTGTTAATGCTGCTAATAGTCCCATTTTATCTTTTTATGCCTTGACTTCATTTTGCCAGTGAAAATTTCACAATTAACTTAGGTTCTGAAAATTTTAACCCAATGCTGTGTTTGCAAACCTCACCATTAGTTCCATCCAATTAGAATTTCATTCTCCAGCTCATTTCATCCTAATTCTTTCAGAACTTTAGGCCCCATGTTCAGTTCTAGGACAATTAATTCCTACCA
Source organism: Myotis davidii (assembly GCF_000327345.1). Taxonomy (NCBI): domain Eukaryota; kingdom Metazoa; phylum Chordata; class Mammalia; order Chiroptera; family Vespertilionidae; genus Myotis; species Myotis davidii. Next base: position 3,929,779 of record NW_006297573.1, read on the forward strand.
CAGTGTGTAGTCTAGTGGATGAGATAGACTCATAAGGAAGTAATTCTAATACAGTGTGATAAGGATAAGAATAGAGATGTTTGAAAAGCAAATGTGATTGAGGAATGTCTATTTGAGTTGGATCTTTAAAAATGGAATGGAATTTCAGCAGCATGGGAAGGGAAGAGTGCTCATGTCAGGGAGAGAACCTGCATGTACAGGGGCACAGAGTCATGAAAGAGCAGAGTGTTGGGTATATTCTGGAAACAGCTGGTAGTTTCATGCTTGTGAAGAGGGGGTTGGAGAGCAAAGGATGAAGCCAGAAATATAGGATCCATACTGTGAAGGGCATTATGTTCCACTCAGTTGGACTTAAGCTTTATTCTCTAGGGATTGGAAGGCTAGCCAATGACTTCTGAATAGGGAGACTGTTTTATAAGAAGCATGTTAGAAAGATGGATGCTGGCAGAAATATGCAAAAATTATTTAGAGTGGTACAACTGGAGGCAGGGAGATGAGTTAGGAGGTGATAGTGGTAGTTCTGAAAACAGCTGAGTAGAGCAACAGCTGCCCAGACCCTTGGGATGGAGAGACTTCGCAGAGCAAAGATTAGATAAACTTGGTGATCAGCTATTTGAAGCAGAGAAGAGAAGAGGGAGCCTGAGGCTTCTTGCTTGGAGCATTGGTTGGTGCTGTGTCAATGAAGGCAGATAAGACATAGATGAGGAATTTCCTTAATTATATTTTAAGGACAAGGGGTTCCTTAAGTTTAATTGTAGAATGATGATGAATTCTGAGTATCTTTGGATACCTAAGTGGAGATGTCTAGTATTTAGTTAGATGAAGAGGCCTCTAGCTCAAGAACAAAATTTTGACAGAAGACTTGGATTTAAAAGTATGGGGACTTATTTTTAGCCTGCTTGAATCATGTCTTTTCTTTTTTTTAGATGCAAACAAAACTTTTAATTTAAAATTTAAATCAATTTTTAATTAAAAAAACTTAAAATTTTCCTCAATTTGACCAATACTTTCTTTCAAAAGCTACTTTTTAAAATCTTTATTGTTGAGATTATTACAAATGTCCTTCTTCCCCCCTCCCCATAGCTCCCCTCCATCTGGTTCCCACCCTGTCCCAGGCCCTCGCCACCCTACTGTCTGTGTCCATAGGTAATACATACATGTATATAAGATCTTTGTCTAATCTCTTCCCAACCCCCCCAACCCCATTTCCCTCTGAGAATCGTTCGTCTGTTCCATTTTCATGCCCCTGATTCTATTCCATTCACCAGTTTATTCTGTTCATCAGATTTTTTATTCGTTTGACTTTGAGATTCAATTGTTGATAGATATGTATTTGTTGCCATTTTGTTGTTCATATTTTTACCTTGATATTTTTCTTCTTTTCTTCTTCTTCAAGAATAGCCTTTAGCATTTCATATAATACTGGTTTGGTGGTGATGAACTTCTTTAGCTTTTTCTTGTCTGTGAAGCTCTTTATCTGACCTTCAATTCTAAATGATAGGTTTGCTGGGTAGCGTAATCTTGGTTGTAGGTTCTTGTTATTCATCACTTTGAATATTTCTTGACACTCCCTTCTAGCCTGCATAGTTTCTGTTGAGAAATCAGCTGACAGTCGTATGGGTACTCCCTTGTAGGTAACTAACTGCTTTTCTCTTGCTGCTTTTAAGATACCTTATTTGTCTTTTGCCCTTGGCATTTTAATTATGATGTGTCTTGGTGTGGTCCTCTTTGGGTTCCTCTTGTTTGGGGTTCTCTGTGCTTCCTGGACTTGTAAGGCTATTTCTTTCACCAGGTACGGAAAGTTTTCTGTCATTATTTCTTCAAATAAATTTTCAATATCTTACTCTCTTCTCCTGGCACCTCTGTAATTTGGATGTTGGTACACTTGAAGTTGTCCCAGAGGCTCCTTACACTATCTTCATATTTTTGGATTATTTTTTCTTTTTGCTCTTCTGGTTGGGTGTTTTTTGCTTCCTCATATTTCTAATCATTGATTTGATTCTCAGAATCCTCTACTGGTGAATCCCTGTACATTATTCTTTATTTCAGTCAGTGTATGCTTACTTTCAGACTGGTCCTTTTCTATTTTTTTGGCATTCTCAATAAGATCCATGAAAGTCTCACTAAGTCCCTTGGAGGTTTCTGGAAGCTTCTTGAGTAACCTTATAACTGTGGTTTAGAACTCTATATCCAGTAGTTTGCTTTCTTCCATTTCTTTCATTTGTGACATATCTCTTTGTCTCTGCATTTTGGCTGCTTCCCTGTTTTTGTTTCTATGTATTGGGTAGATCTCCTAAGTCTCCTTGAGTTAATAGAGTGGCCTTGCCTAGTAAGTGTCCTATAGGCCCAGTGGCTCAGCCTCCCCAATCACCTGAAGTGGACACTCTGGGTACATCCCTCTGTGGGCTGTGTGCACAGTCTTGTTGTAGTTGAGCCTTGATTGCTGTTGGTGTCACTGGGAGGAATTGACCTCCAAACCAATTGGCTGTGGGGACCAGCTGCAATTACAGTGGGAGAGCTTCTGTGCAGGAGACACCCTTATGAAGCAGGACTTGCTTCAGTCGGGCTTTGGTGCTCACTGAGTCTTCCCCTTGAGTATGTCACTTATGAATGTGTAGAGTTGTAATCTGGTATGGTCCCGCACTAACTACTGGGTACACTGGCTCTTGGGTCTCCAGGGAGGTGTGAAGTCAGCCACTATCTGGGGCCACCCATCAGGAGTTACAAAGATATCTGCAGATTCCCCCTCTTTGTATTGGGTTTGGAAGTGACCAGATGAGCCCCAACTGTGAAGCAAGGCAGGCTGGTGCAGGGTCTTGGCCCTTTTATTGATAGGTTTGGGGCTCCCTGACCCAGATGCAGCTTGTTTGACAAGTGTTAGTCCAAGAAAGGACAGGTCACTCATATGCAAAAGCAGCTGCGCACAGCGTAAGTGGGGTTGTAAAGTGGGTGGGGCCAGGTCTCAGGGAATCACCAGGGCAGAGCAAACAGAAATGGCTGCCAGTCAGCCCTGCACCAGGAAGGTCCCAGCACAGGAACAATGACTCCTGCGAGCACCTCCGTCTAGAAGAAAACTGTCCCCAAGTTCCTGCCCCAATACCAGACAGTCCAGTTTCTCCTCATATGTGCACTGGTCTCTCAGAGATTCCACCCAGCACTGGAACTCAAAGGAAGCGGGAGCTTATAAGTTTAGTTTGTGGTGCCGGCCTTTTAAGAGGAGCAGCTGGGTCTCCAGCAGCCTCTGTGTCACTGAGCCCCAATTCCCAGTGTTTTATACAGCCCGTAGTTCTTACTACCCATAGGGACTTCTTTTCCCAGCTCTGGGACTCTGGGCTCGGCATCTGGCATGGGGCTGGGATGCCTTGCTCCTCCTGGCAGCCTCTGCAGAGATGATCTCCCTCCCGATTAAAAAAGCGGCACGCATGGGTGCCAGACCAGCACGTTCCATGCCTCCCCATCTCCTACCAGTCTCAGTGTGCTTTCTTCTTTACTCCTCTAGTTTTAGGACTTCCATTCAGCCAGCTTTCCGGCAGTTCTGGATAATTGTTCTGTATATTAGTTGTAATTTTGATGTGGTTTTGGGAGGCATCAAGTACAAGCATTTGTCTACACCGCCATCTTGGCTTTTCTCCTTGAATCATGTCTTTATAATGCTATTAATAAACCTATTTATGCAGCTTCATTACATAGATGGCTCCTTTAGAGATTCGACTCTAGTAAGTCTTAAGTATTTTTATGTCTGCCACCACTCTCTCAAATCTATTCTATGCTATACTTGTATTTTCTTTTACCCTAAATGAAACAAAGGCCTGCCCATTTATCTTTTTTCAATGTCATCCTTTTGAGTATTCAATAAGGTGAAATGGAGAGAACTTGAACTTAGGGACCTGGTCATCACTGAGGCTTTAAACAAATGTTCTAGTTCTCTGCCTGGAGTAATAGGATTGCGTCCCTCTATCCCTTGTATGTTAGATTTAGCTACGTGACTAGCTTTTAGCTCTTTAAATGTGAATAGTAGAAATGACTTTCATTTCTAGGTAGATGCTTTAAGAGTTTATTTGCAAATCGCTACACCCCTTTTTTGGTCTCTGTAGCCTTAGAGATAGAGATAGGAGCCTTCATCAGCCAGGGTTCTTGAATGACTATAATGAGCAGAGTTTTCATATGACCCACTTAGATAGTGTGTGTGTGTGTGTGTGTGTGTGTGTGTGTAATAAAATGTTGTGCTTTAAGCCACTGAGCTTTTTATATTCAAAACATAAACTAGCCAATCTGACTAGAAAAGATCAAACTAGATATGGGTTCAAGTCCTGGCACTGTCACTAAGAAATAACTCTCAGAAAGCCACACAACTTCTCAGTTCCAATTCATTTTTGGAATGGAAATAATACTGAATTTGCTAGAGCTCTGTAAGAATTAGAGACAAAGTATACAAAGTACCTTATAAAAAAGTAGCCATTCACTTCATTACAATATATTATTACATTTATAGACAGTTACCCATTTTTAGTATATTGATCTTATAATGCCTATCCATGGTTGTTATCTCTCTCAGATTTGTGTTGTACTCTTGAACACGTTATCTATGTGTTTATCTGAGTAATTACTACAAAAGAGAAACAAGATAAAGCCAAGCATAGGACCACATAGTCATATCAACATAGATATTATCAGATATATGCCATTTATTAATGGACTGTCTTCAGATAGCGTTGTACAAATAATCTACCTTAAAATAACCCCAATTTTTTTCATTTGACCATGAAGATGTAGAGTTTTTTCAGTTACCATAAAAAAAAGGGTTGCACTAAGCCAGTCACCTTGCTAAGACTGCAAATGAGATAATCACATAGGCTTCTTGAATATTTATAAACAATTTTCTTAATGACATTTTGGCTTTTTTCCCTATTTATTCTGAAATACACAAATAGTTTAACTATTCTGTTTACTTCCACTGTAATTCTACACCAAATATTCTATCATTCTGCCATCATAGAGTTGTTGATCATGACTTTATTAACTTTTTTATACCATCACCTTTATTTATAAACTCCACTGGTCCCTCAAGACCATTGTCCACATGCAGCAGTTGCCAACCCGTGGTCCGCAAACCCCTGGTGGTCTGTGAGGTCCAAAAGGTTGGCGACCGCTGGTCCACAGGATAAAGTTTATTGAAGATTTATATCCATTTGAATATCAACTAAAAATCGAAATCTATGTTTGAAGAAGCATACAACATATCCTTGATTTATGTGGCTGACAAATTTAACTCAGAAAGAGTAAAAGAGATGATAAGCATTACATCTCATAGCTTCATTTTGAATAACAAAAATTGGTATTGTGGAAGAGATGGCAACTTGGGGACAAAGTGACCTTGACAAATGTAAAGGCAGCAGAACTGAAAGACAGAAGTATGGATAAGGCAAATGTAATTTAGATAGTAGAACTAAGGATTACCCTGAGAGTTAGTTTGAGATATATATTAAAAGAAGGTATCACTTCCTGTAATGATCTGATCAGGCTATACAGCCTATTTCTTCCAGGGATAGTATAGTCTAGAAATACATTTATAGTCTAGTCAGGTTTAGATAGATTTATAAATGCATCAATAATGTACCATGGAAGGAAGGACAGGTGGTAGGAAAGTATGATTTTTGAGGGGAACTTTGAATCACTTTATTTTCGAAGAGGGAACTTATATTGAATAATTTAGACTTGGCCAAATTTAGCCATTTCTTTGTTCTTATATTGTCATCACAATTTAATCACTTAGAGGAACAAATTGTCATAAGTTCACTAAACCCTTAGATGACAGAATCATTTTATATCTGTATACTGACATTATAAGGCCTGTGTATGGAGGGGTTGTGTGGTGAAGGGAAGAAAAGGGGACATCTATAATACTTTAAACAATGAAGAGAAATTAAAAACTAAAAACATTTAAAATTTTAAGGAAGGAGGCACATACTTGTGCTACTCTTCATAGAGCATGCTAGAGAAAGTTGAAAGTCATAGGCCTGAAAATTTCAATTGTAAGTATGTTTTCTTTAAAAATCTATCCCTCTGTTGAGGTGATAGAGGCTCTCACTCTACCCTTTCCCTAGGTAGCCAAATTAATTGGGAAAAGGAAGAATGTGTGCAGTGGAGCCCCGGCTCACACACTATACAGTGCCTCTTCCCTGCAGCCCCTGAAAGCACCCTGTGGTGGCCCTGTCTGCCTATGTGATGGACTTTCAGAAGTGACAAACAGCTTCTCTTAGGTAAAAGGATTTAACTGGCAATTAAAGTGGCATCCTAGGTTTTTTAAAAAATAGTAACCAACTTCATAATTTTATTTTCCTAGCATCTGTTCTATTCAAGCCAAGCCTACTGTGGTGATCTTCATGAAGATAATTCAGTGGTTTCCTAGCAACCAAGTTTCCTGTGGTTTCCTTGGTTATAAGCAATGACACAACTCTTGTGGGCAACTTTAAAAGCACAGGAGAAAACCCTCTTGAAGAATGAGGTTTCAAAAAATTCAGGTTACTGCTTGCTGAGTGTTTCTATTCATAATGAATAATTCTTTCCCCATGGGCATTAATTACTCTAATAAATGATTATATGGGGATTGCAAAGTAAAATCATGTTACATTATATGTTCTTTGTCATCACTTTTGTCTTATACCTCATTCTACTTTTTTTTCCCCATGAGATTAGGACTTTTTTCCCATCTCTTCTCATTGACTACTATCCTTAGACATATCCAACAGATGAAATTTAGACACGTTTTAATAATTACCCAAGGGGTATTTAATGAAGGCAGAAGAGTTGTAGAGGCTCAACAGTAGGACCCAATACTACTGCCTTGTTTTTACTAATTAAATATATTTTAAGTGTGTAGATGGACAGCAATGTCAAGGACTGCTGGTGGAATCTATTAAAGAACTGTTAATTTATACTAAGTAATTTTCCAGTGCCAGCATTAACTACTTTTATGTACTTAATTATTTTTATCTTCTATATTTCTTTCTAAATAAAAACTACTATATTTGGGTGGCTATATTCTCTGGTGAGATAACTAAAATCTGTAAGTCAACAGAGGAAGGAAATAGAAGCTTACATGGTTAAAAGTAGATGTTGTGCTGTATAGACTATTCATCTTTGTATCTTTAGTGCCTATGATAGAATAAGCTTGTGATAAACATGAAAGATTGAATTCATGAATGATCAGGGGTCAACGTTCCTTTAGTTTTTACAGTGGATATCAGGATTTTGTATGGGGATCACCAGGCTAAAGTAATGAACATTTGGAAAAGGAGAAAAATATAATGAATTCTGTACATAATAACTTTAAATTTTGCATACTATGCATTTATTCATTTAGATATTTATTATGGACCTACTAGGGGCCCGGCTATGTGCTAAGTGCTCAGAGTACAATAGTAAACAAAATGAAACAGGAGCAGGAATAAATAAAATTATTAGGAATGACAAATTAAATAAATGATAGTACAAACATAAGTAAAATTATAACTTTGTTAAATATTGTCAAGAAAAGCTGCACGATGCCATGAGTTTTACAAGGAAAACTGTTCTAATTTGGGGATGGGGTGGCAATATCTCAGAGGAATTAACATTTAAAGTGAGTTATAAAGGGTTGAGTAGGCACAACAAAAGAAAAGATGGGAATGGGTGAGGAACAGTATAGACAGTGGGAGAAGCAGGTCCAAACAGCTTGTGAGACAAGAGGAAACTAAGGAAGTGCAGCAAGACTGGAGTGCAGGCAGCAGGAGTGAGCACAGAATGAGAACAGATTTCAGAGGCTTCAGAGGGGTCCTTCAACCTTGTACTAGTAGACCATGCTTAGCAATTAGGAGAAACAAGCTAGAAAAAGTTTGCAAACATTGCACATATTGGCATTTTAATGTTTATAGTAATAAATGCATTTTAAAGATCACCTAAGAGCTTGATTTGAAGGTGAGAACTTAATTCTGAGGTTACTAAGCCAGAGGGGTGGCTACAGGATATGGCTGGTGATGTGAATGTGGCATTTGGTCAGACTGTGCTAGTGGACGAAGGTCCAGTTAAGGGAAAATTGATGGCCAGGAAGAAGCTTTAATAACCCAGGCAGGAAGACTAAAAGCCAATGGCTCTGAGTCAGGCAAAGAGCATGACAATAAAGGAGGGGATAGAAAAGAGCATAAATTGAAGATAGTCTTATAGAAGATGCTTTCCATACATTTCATTGAATTTTAACAATTGCATCTTCCCTACATGATATAATTGCAGTGAGATTAGGATTCTAAAAACTGCACTTTTTTCCTGTATAATACATCATATTTCCATTCTTTCTCTCAGTAGTATGATTCAAAGATCTTGGTATCAAGATGCCCTTTACATAGTGGTACTTACTAGCCCTTGTGGTTGTTGATCCCTTGAAATGTGGCTAGTCCTAATTAAGTTGTAGTTTTAGTATGAAATACACTTTATAGACTTTATATGGAAGCCAAAGGCTTCATTTGAAAAAAAATGGTAAATATCTCATTATAAATTTAATTTGATTATATATTGAAATAATATTTGGCTATATCATATTAAAATATTTTATGAAAGTTAATGTTATATGTTTCCATTTATTTCTTTAATGTGACTAGTAACTATTTAAATTACATACATGTAACTGGCACTATATTTCTATTGGAAAATGCTTAGATAGAACACTAGAGGCCCAGTGCACAAGTGTCCCTCAGCTCAGCCTGTATCCTCTCGCAATCTGGGACCCCTCAAGGGATGTCTCACTGCCAGTTTAGGCCTGATCCCATAGGGATCCCTGTGGATTCCGGCCTAAACAGGCAGTTGGACATCCCCCTCACAATCCAGGACCGCTAGCTCCTAACCACTTGCCTGCCTTCCTGCCTGATCACCCCTATCTACTCTTCCTGCTTGCCTCATTGCCCCTAACTGCCTCTGCCTTGGCCCCTGCCATCGCGGCTTCATCCAGAATGATGTCCGGAGGGTCATTTGACTGTCCAGTCTAATTAGCATATTATGCTTTTATTATTATAGATTGTCATCACCCCCAAAAGTTTCCCTTTGTCAATCTTCTTCTCCCACCTAAGTCCTTGGCAACCATTGATATTCTTTCTGTCACTATAATTTTGCCTTTTTGAGAATATCAAGTAAATGAAGTCATAGAGTGACTTTTGTGTTACCTTCATTTAACATAATGTTTTTGAGATGCATCAGTGATTTGCTTCTTATTGTTGAATGGTATCTATGGATCTATAATTTGGTTATCTACTTCTCAACTGATGGACATTTGTTTCCAGTATTTTTTATTGTTAAGCTGCTATGAACATAAGAGCATAAATCTTTACATATACACCTATTTTTTTTTCTGTTGGGTAATTATGTCAGGATGGGATTACTGGATGCCATGGTTAGTATAGACTCAACCTCAGAAGAAACTCTTTTTAAAATTTTTTCATGCAAGTGGATATCTATGATAACTCGCTGTGGTTTTAATTTATGCTTTCCTTATGGTTAATGATATCTTGAGGATCTTTTGACCATTCATATTTCTTCTTTGGTGAAATGTGTCATTTGAATATTTTGCCCAATTTTTTCCTGTTATCTGTCTTCTAATTGAGTTGAAAGAGTAAAGGGTTCTTTATATAGACTGAATATGGTAGTTTCTATGTTTGTGTCTTCAAATTCACTATATCTGTCTTCCAAAGTGCTTAATCTGCCAATAATACAATCATTGTATTTTAAATTTCAAATATCATAGTTTTTATCTATAAATTTCCAGTTAGCTCTTTGTTCTAAACATCATCTTTGAAATCTATTCATATGGCTTCTGCAGCCTGAGTTTTCCTTTTTATCACTACTTACAACATCAGCACTTCTGGTGACCCTTCAAGAGGCAAGTTGAATTTTTACTGTCAAGCTTCCAAGAAAAAAAAAATTAAGACTTTTAACACATTAACCTTCAAAAAGGTAGTCTACAGATTTTAATAAACATCTTCCTAAAATTTTGGGCTCAATTTCTATATCAAATTAGAGCATTTTAACTGGAGTGATTTCCTTTACCTCTCCCATAAACAGCTTCACTCAGCTTTATTTCTATTTGTGCTTATGGCTTTCAGTAAGGCCGTATAAAAACATCGCACCTTTTGTTGAAACAGACACACAGACACACACAGAGACACAGACACAAGGAAACATGAATCACCATAATCCACTCCCATCACTTTTTCACCCCCTTGGTTGCCAAGAAGCTCTACACTGAATGTAATTCTCAAATCTTTTGTTTCTGGCTTGGCGAACATCTTGAACAGTTTGAAATAATAAATTAATAGATGCCATTCAATGTCTTTTTACAGTTTCGACTCTTATTTCAACTTTGTTGTTCCTAATGCTTTTTTATGTTATTATAATTTTAATAGCACAGTATACATTTTTTTTCAATAATGAAAGTGTAATGGAAAGTTACTCAGTTATTTCCTGTCCTAAATAGAGAGAAATCCCTGCTCTTCACTACTCTGTATTTCCCCCTGTGAGTCTCTTTAATAATCACACAAAACTCCTGAGACTTCTAGCCACCAAATGTGTGGAGGTTTGTCCCCACAACAAGCAGTTCTCTGTGACACCAGCTAGGTGTCCTACAATCCAACTTAATTCAGCTCAGTTCTGGCACTCTCAACCCTGAGATGGTGTCAGATGCCACAGCACAAGGGTTCAGGCCAACAAGGCTGCCTCCCCTCCCCCCACAACTTGAGAAGCCAATTGCAAGGCCTGTGCTTTTGACCGACCAGCTCTAGATAGAGGTTCCAACAAACCTTTCCTCAGTTAGGTTCGCTAGAGCAGCTCATAGAACTCAGGAAAACACCTTTATTATTTTGTTATAAAGGATGTGATAGCGGCCATGGATGAACATCTGATAGAAGAGATGCATAGGGCAAGGTATGTGGGAAGGAGGGTAGCTTCCATGCCATGTCTGGTGCACCGCTTTCCACACCTCCATGTGTTGACAAGTCTGGAAGCTTCCTGAACCCTGTAGTTCTGGGATTTTGCAGAGGCTGTGTCAGCTAGGCATAATCGATCATTAACTCTACTTTCAGCTTTTCTCCTTCCTTTTTCCCTTCTCTAGAGAATGGGGGCAGGCCCCAAATTCCAAGCTTCTAATCATGGTTTGGTCTTTCTGGTGACCAGTCCTCATCCAAGAGTCATCCAGCAGCTCACCCAGGGTCACCTCATTTCAACAAAGGACCCTCCTACCATCCTGGAAATTACAAGGCTTCCGGGAGCCCTGGATCAGGAACCATGGTCAAAGACCAACATGAGAACCAGAGATGCCTTTAGTGTTCTTATCATTTAGGAATTTTAGGAGCTCTGTTCCAGGAAGTGGGTGAAAAGTCCAATATATTTTTTTCTATTAATTCACAGAAAACATAAAATTCCTTTTTTTTCTATATTTACAGTGCTGGACACATAGTTGATATTCAGTAAACCCTGATAAAATGAAGTTCTCTGCTAATAGACAAAGCTAGTGAATATATCCTTTCTTCCTTTCTTGAATACTTAAGTAAGCAGGCAGTGGATTTATTAGAGTCAATTTATCTGAGTGCCAAGCACATCTTGGCACTTACAATGTGCAAAACGTTGCGGCGGATGCTGGGAAATACATTGAGAGACGTGGTCTCTGCCCTCATAGAACAGTCATCCCAGAACTCTGTTCTTTATTGATGCCAAGAACTGAGTGCTTTCTCTGCTCGGAACGTTCCCTCTCCTGCAACACACTTCACGGAGACAATCCCGTCAGGCTCCTTGCTTCATTCAAGTCCTTCCTTGAGTGTCACTTAAACAAAGGTGTCTTTGCTGGTCATTTTTTTCTAAAATGAAACTACCTATTTACTCTTTATTCTCTTACTGTGCTTTATGTTTCTCCATAGCTTTTGTCACCACCAGATGTATTATGTATTTATATGTTAATTTCCTTCTCTTAGTCAGCACCTCACTTCAAAGTAATCTCTGTGAGAGGAGGAGCTCTGACAGCTGTGTTATCACAGTCTCCATAGGTCCTAAAACAGTGCCTCGTACAAGTAAATAATTGCTTAATCAACCAATGAATGGGGAAAATAATGAGTTCTCTATTACAGATATTTCAAGTTTAGCGTGCAGTCGCTTTCTAGACTTTTCCACTGCTGGCCAGCTGTAGTAGAACTCACCAAAACCACAGTTCCCAAACTCACTGTTGTTTGTTTGGAGTTCATTCTAGGTGTAGAATTTAATTGCACGTCCCCCAAAAAGCACTATTGCTGAATCAAGATGCCTAAAACGTTCGCTCTTACCTATCTGTGGCTAAAGTAAACTGTAAGGTTTTGAGTTTTTATTCTTTGATTCTAATAGTTAATTCAAATTCAAATAGAATGCAGTAGTTTTACATGCTAAGATCTTTTATGAATTTTGTGTGTGTTTTTAAGAAAGCATTTTCTGCGCTGTACTATTACCCTGCTCTGAATATGGAATTACATTGTACTTTCGGGGAGAGTAGATGTGTCCACCTAAGTGCTTTTTATGTTGAATGTTATGAAATGTAAGTAGTCCCAGGCAGGCTAAATTCTAGAAATCAGAAATTATCATTCTAGCAATAGGTGGAAAATAATGGGATTAATTTTGCTGTGACTTTTGCTGGTGTAGTGAGTAACATTGTTGTACTTAGAGTCGTTGATGTTTTAGAAGATTATCACTAGAGTCTTTTAGTCAGACTTTTTTAACTTGTGAGGCAATGAAGTTATTTTAACAGCCTCATAGAGGGCTTCTGCTAAAATTTCTGCAAAATGGATCTCTTCTATATTTCGTTTTGCCTTACATATTTCATAAAGCAAACAAATATCTTTTATTATGAGAAACAAGAACATAATAGGGATACACAAGATCATTTAGATCCACTTCTTCAATTTCCCAGTGAGAAAACTGAGCCCTGCTTTTCTGAGTCAGAACATCTGAGTCAGAACATGACTTTCTCTGAGACTTGAAGTTAATGGCAGCTGGGACTAGAAGTCAGGAACCTCATGTCTAATTGACTAATGTGCCAAGCTTCTTTAGCCCCACATTTTTCAGGTATCATGCTTTACGTGTTGTTTCAACAGTAAAAATTTTCCTCTTACAGGTAAATATGCCAAAAAATAAACCACCTTCTACTTTTGAGAAACTTAATTGTATAAAAGGAAAGCATCCTTTTAGTTCTTTATGAAAATAATTTTTCTAAAACTGATAAATTAAGGTTTTCTATTAGCAATAGAGTATAAGCACCTTGCCTCCCTCCCTGATTATTTAGTATAGTTTAGGAGGGCATTGTAAACATATTGGTAAATTGTTGATTTTTGTTAAAAATTAGATCCAGAGATATTGAAGCATGCAACAAACTGAAGCATTTCAGAGGGAAGAGAGGGGGAGAGATTAACCAATGAACTTAAATGCATAGATGCATAACACATGGACAGACAATAGTGCAGGAAAGGCCTGGGGAAAGGACAAGCGAGGAGAAGGGGGTCAACGAGGGAGAAAAAGAGAGCATCTGTAATACTTTCAATAATAAAGATAACTTTTTAGAAATTGTTATGTGCTGCTAAAGAATCATCTTGACTCTTCACAGAAAAGTTAAAATGAATTGATGATTTTGATGAGCATCGTGAAGTAGGAAATCCTGCCTTGCATGGGCTTTTTCATGTCACTTCGTCTTTCTTTGTACCTTGAGGAAGCTCCAGGGCCTGAGAAAAGGCTGATGCTGAATGTATTTTTCCAAAAGGCTGGGACATTAAAAGATTTTTCCTTTTTTTCCCCCATCAGATTTCCTGGTCTTGCCTGCTTCTTATTTTCTGTCTTAAACTTCTGAAATGAGGCTAGAATATCTGCAGTTGAAAAGGGGCCTTAGAGTTCCTTTTAGTGAAGTTAAATATTTTTCTGTGTATATCGGCAGTGATAGAGTATAGCAACCGTTTTACTCCCTACATTCATTTTCAGTGTGGTATTATAAGCACAGGGGGAAAAGCCAACCAATACACATAAATGAACAATATACTCTAATGTCATCACATTGAGTTGGTATGATAGCCGTTAAAGGCAATGCATTAGCTATATACGTATTTTTCCCTCCCCCTCCCCTCCCCATGCAGTCTGTCAGAACATTTTTGGCTTCCATGTGGTCTCGGAGAGAAATTCACTTTTCATTACAAAATCTGTTTATACTAAAGCATATGTTCCATTACTTTCTAGGAAATGGAAAGGCATAGTCCACTGTGAATGCATAAAAACACACTAACATACTACATACAAATTACATGAAGACTGATAGCCCTCAGTCATCATTTTCAATGTGCACCTGAAGTGAAAAAAAGCACAGTAATGAACTTGGGTTCTTAATGCCAAACCATTCCCCCCTATTTATTTAAGATTATGGTGTACAGTGAACTTAAAAACTATTTTTATTTTTGAACTTAAAAAAAACTTTTCAACTGTTTGGACCATTTAGAAAACAGCAAATAATACCTGTCTTTTCATGACACTTTCCTTTGTTTTTCCCCCCTTTTTATTGAATTTGTTGGGGTGACATTTGTTAACAAAATTATACAGGTTTCAGGTGCACAATTCCAAAACATATCATCTGTACACTGTATTATGTGTTTACCACCCCAAGTCAAGTCTCTGTCCATCATCATTTATCTCTCCTATACCCTCCTCCACCTTCCCACACACCCTTCCCCCCAGCAGTCACCACACTGTTGTCCATGTCCATGACACTTTTCACAGTAAGTCTACTGTGACAACAAAAAGACTTTGTATTTGTTAGAGTCCTTGCCTCGGGAGATGGTATACTGTCATAAAGATGTCTTCATTTCCAGGCAGAACATCAAGTTATTTGCTAGTGCCTTTCCCTTTAGGAGATTTCATGATTCTAAACCTTTTATGAGATACGTAAAGCGAATCTTTCTGAAGATAAATTGCATACTGTAGAATACAAAATTGTTCTAAGTTGCCAGGTGAACATGATCAATCTCAGTTATATAAGCGTCAAACTAAGACAATAAAAGCTGTTTTGTAGCTTTTATTGCCATGAAATAAATAACATAAAACAACAATAACAACAACATATCTTGACACGTATTATGGTGAAGCTAGAGTTTAGACATTTCAAATGGATTTTATTAAAAGATACACATCTTATTGTCTTTTATTAATTACATTATGGTATTAATATATATTTATAAGTAGTTAATTGAGCAAAGTATCTAACATATTCAATTCTACTTATAGTGCTGTTATAAATTGTTTTAATTCCACTGACAAATAAAGTAAGGCATGATTTATATCATTTTTTAATGAAATTAGCTTAACTAATTCCTAGTTTTTGACTAATTTAACTAAAACCATTGGTCATATAGAAAGTCTCTGTTCTCACAGCATTGCTTTCAACTCATTATTCTTTTCATCCACTGTTTTTCTGCCCAGTGTCTTGAACACATTGCTGATGGCAGATGAAGAAATGAAATCTGTATTGACTGAAATAACCAAGTTGTTTTAAAATATTTTGCTAATTATTGTACCCAATTATTAAGGGGTAAGGTAATTAATGCATAGTAACTTAGATATAATGTCAGCGAGACTCTGTTTTAGACAGTTCTTGGTAGAGTTGTGTCTAAAACAGACCAACAGATATTTTGAGAAACTTCTTAAAATTCTTTCTGTTTTTTTAGTTTCCTTGCCAAAGTTTAGGTGAAAATACACATGTAATTGGTGATGATAGGATAATCCTTTGACAGCAGTTCCGTGGGGGAAGTTAGAAGGTCATATTAATATTGCTAGGATTTTTGCAGTAAGTATTTTTGTTAGGTTATCAGAGGTCATACCTGTGGCACTCTTCCTAAAATGATACACAGGTGACTCAATTACTTTCTGTGGAGCACTCCCAGATAAGAGATTTTCTGATGTGTCTGGTTGCGGAAAGATCAGCCACTGTCAGCACTTTTCAATGGAAAAGTTAGCCTGACTCTAAATTCCCAGCACTGCTGCTAGGTCCAGGTACCACATCAGCCTCATTGTTCCAGCAAAAACTTTGAAAGTGTTCATAAATGCAGATCAATGCTGGTGAAGAAGATCCAGATTTTAAATAATTACTGAAACCTAAGTTTTCAATGAAGAGCAGAAATTGATGAGAGTTTGAGAGAATAGTAATCAATGGACACCGTCAAAATAGTAACTTCTGTCACATTTCTAAGTATGGAAGTGCAATGGAGGTGTTTGGAGGAACTTGGAGCTTCTCACTGCCTCTAACTTAAGCAGCTCTAACGAGAATGGGATAGGTCTAATGTGCATACCTGGCTGCAGGCATCCACCTTTATAGAAAGTGGAAGAAGGCAATGTATGAATAGACTCCATTCTATTCCAAAGGTTAGGGCATTTATTATCTTCATTCCAAGGTTACTCTATTGTTCTATTAAGCTACAAGGAAGTAACTGAAGGAGATTTTCCTAAGTAAAGATTATGTAGCTTAAGCATGATCTTTCGTAGTTAAAGTGATTAATTACCCACCTGGCACTTAGTTAAGGGGTTTTATTCCCTCCCTAACTCCAGGGAAAAATCCTCACCTGGGGAAACAACCTTTCTCGAGGAGGTGGTCCTGTTTAAGACACATAGCATTAAGAGGGGGAGCAAACATATGCCGTATACGCCAGGTCCCTTGAAACATAAGCTGTGCAGATGTTTCTTCCCTGCAGCGACTGTGTCAAGCAGCAAGGGTGGACCGGCTTCCGGCATTAAAGCAGCTCTTCAGTATGTCTTTCTAAGAGCTAATGTACGAATAAGCATATAACACACTTTCTGGTACCTTGTGAGTGACAAATATGTGCTGGATATTACTAAGGAAAGTAGTGGTGGTGGTAGACATTACTAAGGGGGTAGTGATGGTGGTAGATATTACTAAGGGAAGTAGTGATGCTTAATGACTGAAAGCGTAGGGGTGGACAAACTTTTTGACTCGAGGGCCACAATAGGTTCTTAAACTGGACCGGAGGGCCAGAACAAAAGCATGGATGGAGTGTTTGTGTGAACTAATATAAATTCAAAGTAAACATCATTACATAAAAGGGTACGGTCTTTTTTTTCAATAGTTTATTTCTAAAGCTATAGGGATGACTATTACTTTTGCTACCATCACTAATAGTGCGACTACATTTTGTTTAGCTATCAGTCTGTTGATGGACATTTGAGTTATTTCTCCCTTTTGGCTATTGTAAATAATGCTACTATGAACATTGATGTACCTGTTGTGTTTTTAAAGTTATTATTTACCTTAAGCTTTCCACTAAAATGAATTTCTGTCATCATAGTCCAAATTAGTGAGCTTTTCCCTATTTCATAAGAGTGACATTAGAATGGTACCTTAAAGCAGTGGCTATCAAACTATCGCATGCATCAGAATTATCTACCTAGAGGGCTCGGTAAATACAGATTGCTGTGCCTACCACAGAATTTCTGTTCCAGTGACCTAGGGCAGGACCTGAGAATTTGCCTTTTTAATACATTGCCTGGTGATGCCGTCACTGCTCATGTGGGAACCACACTTTGAGAACCACTTTGGCTTACAGCATGGTCTTAGTTGATAGAACACCCTCTGGTGCTGGTTTGGCCAATAACTTTGTCACTCTGTGCAAGCAAGTTTCTCATCACCTAAAATTTGAAATGGTATACTAACATGTGTGAAATTTCCTCTACTTTAAAATTATATATGTAAAGGTCGGAATAGGAAACAGATTACACTCCAAAATTAAGATAGAGAAGATTTATTTAAAAAATATATTTATTTACAAAGTTGCATAAAGGAAGCTACCAAGAATAGTTTAGTTGTCCAAGTTAGAAACAGAAGTGCCTTTACTGCCCCTAAATCTCAAGAGGAAAAGGGAGGGAGTGGTTATATGCCAGGCTAAGTGGAAATAGCCATCGAAGGAGGTAAACGTTTTGGTGGTCCACATTGGTCCCTTGGGATTGCAGCCTGGGGAATAAATTCCTTTCCCATCCTGCCTCCTCTCCCCATTGGCTGAACACAAAGAGAAATTAGGGCAACAGAGCCAAGTGATGTAAGTCATGGTGTGCAACCTTTTGTAGCATAAAGCAGAGTGGAGAAGGGTGGAGACTGCATGTGGAGGGAGCAGAGAAGACCCAGCACAATAGATCTGGTATGAGAAGCAGCTGCTGAAAAATCTGTCATAGCAAGTTGCCACCGAGGTGTCTCAAAACATGATCTTAAATCACATTTTGTTGCCTTTTCAGCCCCAAGTGAGCATAATTGTTTGTGTCTGACAGATGTTGATTAGTCACACTTATTATAGCCTGGTCCTTGTCTGTGTCACAAAAACATTCGCAGGTGTGATTACATGTAAAATGAGGCTTGGAGGAAAAAGGCACTGTTCCCTACTTGATTTTGGCTTTCACATGATGCATTCATTAAGAGCCATAGGATTTTGCCTGATTTGTAGTTGATTAGAAGGGCTCATCCTTCTTTTCATCAGATGTTGTTGTGTGTCTGGTTATGGTTCCCTATCAAAAGAGGACAATTTAGAGTTCATGATAATCACCATTTCCTAGATAATGAAGCAACTGCATGGTCCCAGCATCTTTGGCAGGACTAAATCTTTTACATTGGAAACCCACAATTTATGAGTCTAAATGAACCTAGAGTTCTGCCATTTTAGAACCTTTATGTTTTATTCAAGGATGAATTGAAGGCAAGTAAAATGACCAGAAAAAACGTTTGAAACAAGTTAATTACTTTATATATATTGAGTACTTCTTATAGTCAAAGAATTGAATGGCATGCTAAGGGGATTACAAGTAATTATAAGTAGGAGCTTAAGTTTATTTGTAGAGAAAAGGAAGATATGCTTGAAAATCAAAATAGTAATGAAGACATAGAAATCATCTCTAATTTTTCAAGTTGGATGTTTTTGTGTTGTTTCTTTTTAGTATGTTTTCTTTAGAGCCTTTATTATCTGTATCTATATATATAAAAGCCTAAGCGACAAATCAACCACTCGACCACTCAACCAGTTGCTATGATGCTCACTGACCAACAGGGGGCAGATGCTCAACACAGGAGCTGCCCCCTGGTGGTCAGTGTGCTCCCACAGTGGGCGCACCACTCAGCTGACCAGGATGAGCAGGGCCAGGATGAGTGGGAGTGGCTCCTCTTCAGATCCCTGCAGGCTACACCAAGGGACCCCTCTGATGCACAAATCCATGCACCAGGCCTCTAGTAATTTATAATTATATATTTGGAAAAAGTTTATTCATTCTCTATCTTACCTCAAACCTTAATGAGGGATGAATTATATTCTTTTTCCCACCAATGGAGCATTGGTAAGTATCTGTTGAATTAGTGAAATGACCACAAAAACACACATAGCAAAAATAAGTCTTAGGTTAGTACTAGAAAGTGGGTCAAAACAGACTTACTGGCTGTCTACCGTGAGCCAGATGCTTTACATAGGTTCTTGTTTAATTGACATAAATAAGATGACAATCATAGATAAGGAGGTGAGGATACATGTAATCTCCAGATGCTTCTGCCACTCAGGCTGCCTGATTACTCCACAGACTCAGTCTCCCTTTGTCTCCACTGCTCCATAGCAACAATGCCTCTTGCACCAATGCATCCACATGTTATCACACTTCATCATCTTGAAATGTTTTCAGTTTACAAGGGCTTCATGTCCATGGATTGACAAGTCCCCATAGCACCTCCATGGAGGATGTACTATCCTCCCCACTTCACAAAGGAGGAAACAGAGACTCAGAGAAATGTGGTGACTTCCCCAAGATAACATAGCCAGTAGTTAGCAGCAGGGAACTTAAACTGCGTCTTCCCCTTCTAAATCGAGTGCTGTCCCCAGCACTAAGGGTGTGTTGCTGTTTGTCTCTAGTGACTACGACAGCCTCGGAAGTGCCAAGTTTCCTTTTGGTTCTCTTCTTCCTCGATGTCAAGTTTTTGAGACAAAACTGGGATTCGCATCTAGCATTCTCCAGCACCAAAAGGTGCTTTCCTCTATGGATCTGAATCAGATGTGTGAGTAGCACACAGAAAGGTTAATGTGTTTACCAAGCAGAACATTTTGCACTGCAGGACAAAACTCAGAGTTGCATTGCTGTGATGCTCCAGATGTCCTCTGCTTCGAGCTGCTTTATTTGCATTTGGTATTTCAAAGCTTGCGATCAATTTGCAATTATAACTGTCTCAAAATTTTTATTTTAACTAGCACTTCGTGCAGGAAAACATCAATTTACATTATTTTGCAGAGTTGGAAAATATCTAATGATTTATAAAACAAAAACGGGTTTCATCAAGACAAGCACAAAATTGCTGTTGCTGTCTTTGTTGTAATCATTCCCTCATACAAGGTCCTGTTATAGTCATACATGTGTTTTACATTCACTGGGCTAGTGCATAATAAGATGATTCCAATTGTTGAATTACTCAGCTGCTCTAAGAGAATGAAGAGCCCAAATGTGATGAAGAAAACGAAACACCTGATTATAAGATGTGCATTGAATGTCTGTCTAAGCAGCACTAGACCAACAGCAAGCCTAAGTCCATTCGTTAGTTAATTCTTACTCTTTATATCTCTTTTAAAAAATACAACAATGTACTCCCTACCTACACTATTGATAGGGTTCTTGGCAGTGAGTTAAAAGAAATTCTTGTCAATATTTCAGTTTCTTTCAACTCTAATAATAGGAAGAAAAGAGATTGTATATTATGTATTGAATATATTGCTTTAAGAGTCAACAGATAATAGTAAGCAATTCTTAAGCACTTACTTTGTGTTAGGCACTATGCTAAGGTACTGTGGGAAGGACAGGCTTTAATGCCGACAAGAATCTTTTGAGGGTAAGCACTTCCACTCTTATAAACCCTTTCTCAAAGATGAGAAAACCAAGGTTTAGAGTGTTGCCAAAAGTTTTATAGCCAGTAAGAGGAAGATTTTTAAATAAAAGTGCAAGTCATGTAAAGGCAGAAATTACTAATACCTGGTTCTAAATTTTATTAATCTGATAAAAATAAAATAATTAATGTGCAAAATGTACAAGCTTAAAATGAGAAAGAACCTTAGATTTTAAAATTTCCTGAAAACAGGCTGGGTCTAACTCATGGTTTAGTCTCCTGCATACAAGGACTAACCCACAGAAAACAATGAACCTTGTCTAAATGCAAAGTTTTCCAAGGTTAGAGAATTTTCAATGCAATCTATTCTTGAGAAGTTCCAGGCATCAAAAAAAATATACATATTTTACCTGTTAAGTAACAATCTTTCTCATCCTAATTTCCCCCTGTTGAAATGGTCTGATCATGGAACAAAAATGATAAGATAATACAGTAGTGGCATTTGAATGGGTGCTGTGATTCATACTGAGCTAGTAATAGTTTGAACCCTTGACCTACAATGATTTACCTCAGAGCAATGGTTCTCTTCTCTTGCTTACATTTGGATCACCTGGAAAATGCTTAGAACACACAATGTCCAGGTCCCACCACAGATCAAATGATCTAAATATCTGGAGTTTGTCTTAACATTCCTGATGTCAAAATTAAGAAGTGCTGTTTTAGATTATTGCCAGGTCAGGGGCAACCTAGTTACTCCAAAACAATGCAGAATGGAATTTTTAAAAAATGCATCAAGCGAGTTCCCAAATTTGATTCTGTAGGAGTTAATCAGACCCTAGAAATCAATAACATGTGAATCAAACATAAAATTATTTGATATAGAATATCAAATGCTGGAACTGTGGGGATTTTCCATTTGGCACATTCATTGGTGTGGAAGGCTGGTATCTGAACTGAAAGAGCTGAGTGTTGGCATATTTTGCTTAAGGTATAGGGAATCGTGATAAAATGACCCTGCCTTAAAACTAATGACCATGCTCTTGTTCCAAATTCTGGTGTCCTATAGATTTGGGATTATGTATTTCTCACTTTTTGAAAATGTCTCTGGATATTCCAAATTAACATTTTCAAATCTATTTCTTTGACTTCTGTTTTTCTATGATTTTATATTCAACTCTCCTTTCTTTAGATAGAATACTTTGTCTTATAACTAGAGGCCCAATGCATGAAATTCATGCAAGAATAGGCCTTCCTTCCCCTGGCTACTGGCACTGGCTTCCCTCTGGCACCCGGGACCCGGGCTTCCCTCTGGTACCTGGGACCCAGGCTTCCCTCCAGCTGCTTCACTCACAGCCCCGGCTTCGTCCAAAAGGTCCGGAAGGACGTCTGGTCTAATTAACATTTTACACTTTTTTATTATTATAGATTTTTAATATTGGCAATATTTCATTCCTATTCTAGTTCCTTGATTGCATTAGTTAAGAGTTCTAGGACTATCATAGCCTATAGAATCCTAGGAAATTTGTAGTGTTAGACAAGCATTAGAAGAGTAGTAACTTCTTCAACCTACTTTTCTTCTAAGACATTCATCATGGTTGATGTTCACTTGTTTCTTGTTTTGTTGCCTGGGTCTTATGTTGTAGGCTTTTCTTTTTTTTTTCAAGTGTATGATGATTCCTGATTGTCTATTCACATTTAGGATGAGTCAATAAGAAAAGCTGGTTTGGAGCTATAGGTACAAGGGTTGGGATAACTTTAGGGTTATCAGTCAGGGTGAGTAGATAGGATATTGAACTGGGTACTTTGGGCTGGTCTTCTCCTTAGGCCCTACTGCCACACACATATATCCTGGAAGCTTAGTCAAATTCTTTAGAGCAGCTCTTATTTTTTCTTTTCCTGGGGATTGAGATGGGGGTATAAATATCTGGAAGTCTATATAAAAACTTTTCACTATTTTTTTCTTTCCAGCTGAAGACTCATTCTGACTCCCTTTTCAAATGTAGCCCTTAGGGTGTCACTAGCCTGAGTCTGCCTCATCATTTCCCACTCCTCTGTCCAGGTTTGAACTTCCAAAGTGCTGATGACAGACTCCTGCCCCCTCCACTTCATCACTGTGTATTTATCAGATTTTTGAAAATTCCCTTTTTATTTTTAAAATGTCTAAGGAAGAAAGGAAGATGAACACTTGTAAAAAAAAGAAAACTAACATTCAGAAAAATTGTTGAATGTGGCCTGCAGCATAGATAAGTAGATGTAGATTACACTCAACCCCAGCTGCTCTAGCTGCATCCATCCCTTCTTCTTCTCAAGGAAGCTCTTACTGATAGCAACAAAAACATTGATGATTGGAGATTTTCTTAATTTCTTAAATCAAATTCATGGACTCAGGTACTTTGAGTGTTAATGAGAAATTCTTTCTGACACTCTCTACAAATGTTTATGACAAACCACTCTCTTGCTAACACTGATTTAAAATAGTTCCATTAGAAAACTCCGGAGCCCAGAAGATCTTCACAAGCTATAATTATGGAAATTATCTGGCAAGATAACATTTAATATTGGTAAATATAAGATTACCAATTGTACTTGAGTGCAGAAAAATTAGCAACTAAGTACATGTTGGAAGAGATATGGACGCAACATGAACAGAATTTACCTAGACAATTTTTAAGTTTCCAAGGTTACAACTATCTTTAAATTATATTTGATCCCCCCATAGCACTGAACATAAAGCTTTATTCATTTTGAGTACTCGGTTTTCATTAATAAACTAAGTTAATTTCTGAAACCCTGGCAAACCACCAACTTATGAAAAATATAGCTCTGGGAGGAATTTATCAGATCATTTAGTTTTTCCCTTGATTCTGGGACATTTTTCTTTTTCATATATCATCATTGCTTGAAAAGAGGTTGTATATAACAATATATATGTACAGGTAATATGTTAGTGCTTCTCTTTCTAAAAAAAATGTTTTTATTATATTGATTACATTGTTAAACTGTCTTAGAGTTGGTGGCATTTAAGAATGGAGCAGCTGCATTCCTCACTTGTTCCTAATGTACTATATATATATATATATTACTTTTGCACTTGCTTTTTCTTTGCTCTGTCTTGGTTCTTTGGTGAGTTCCTCACCAATGTTTTCAAAATCAATTCAAACATTATCTTTTTGTAAACCTTCCCAGATTCTAACAGAAACAGCTGATGCTATCTCTTCTATGGGCATCACTTTCTTCATCTTTATATACAACCTTCAACAACATTTTCATTTACAACTAGCAAAATTTGTGCAGAGAATAAACTGGTGTTGTCAAGGTTGCACAGAGAAGGGCCTTATAGAAATAGATGAGTCTCATTTAAGACCCCTGTTAGCTCCATGTATCCAGCTGGGTATCCCCAGTGGATTCCAGATTATTTCTATTTTGGTTGTATTTTAAAGATGTTTGAGAAGAAAATCAAGGAGGAGAGGGGTTAGGAGTTCATTGTTGGATATACTTTCAGAAGATCTCTTTACCATATAGTTTGTGTAATGGCAGAAGCTCAGCAATGTGTTTTCCACTGTGATTTTGGCCAGTGTTTCTCTCTGTATATAGCAGTTGGTATATCAGTCCTGTAGAATCAGGTAGGACCTGTCACTTTAAGATTATTAGTCTGCCCAGCCAACATGGCTCAGTGGTTGAGTGTCGACCTATGAAACTGGAGGTTATGGTTTGATTGCTGGTCAGGGCACATGCCCGGGTTGTGGGATTGATCCTCACTGTGGGGCATGCAGGAGGCAGCCGATCAATGATTCTCTCTCATCATTGATGTTTCTCTCTCTCCCTCTCCCTTCCTCTCTGAAATTATGTGTATGTATAGTCTGGAGTTTGTCTGGAGTAGGACACACAGAACACCTGCTTGTGCACCTAGCAACATGTACAGGTAACTGAGCATATCCTTGGATTACAGGGAGAAAGGAAATATACTTATTTCTCAAAAGAAATAATATTATCTCTAGCATTCTCCATAAACCAGAGTAAAAAAGCTGTGCTGTGTTCCCAGACCCTGCCCTTTACCTGATGTTACTGCCACAATTCTCAGCTCTCCCTTCCTGGCACACACTTCCTGCTGGGATTCCCAAGGAGAAGAGGGAGTGCTGCAAGAAGTGCTGGATTGTGAGCAATATCGCTGTGATGGGTTGGATTCTGTTCCCCAAAAGATGTTGAAGCCCTAAGCCCCAGTACCTGTGACCGTAACTTATTTGCAATTAGAGTTTGTGAAGATGATTAAGTTAAAATGAGGTCATCCGAGTCCTAATCCAATATAACTGTGTCCTTATACAAGGGGGAAATTTGTACGCAGAGACAGATGCACAGAGGAAAGACAATGTGGAAGCACAGTGAGGACACCATCTATGAGCAATGGACAGCTGAAACTAAGCAAAGCCAGGAGAGAGGCATGCAACAGATGCTCCCTCACAGCCCTGTGAAGGAACCCACCTGCTGACACCTTGATTTTGGACTTTTAGCCTCAAGGACTGTGAGACAATAAATTTCTGTGTTGAAGCCCCACCTCTGAGCCACAGCTGAGGTCATCTCACCCATCTCCAGTTTCCTAAGGAAACTTTTTTCTTTCCTTTTTTTAAAAAATTATAGTTGACATACAATATTATATTAGTTTTGGGTGTACAACATGATTTTTATAACTTATTAAGTGATCATCCCCATAAGTCCAGTACCCATCTGACAGCATACATAATTATTAAAATATTAGACTAATACTCCCTATGCTGTAATTTACATGGGTAAATTTACATTAATTACTGCCTCTCCCTGACCCAGTAGTGATGTCAAGAATTAGAGAAAAAACTCACTGTGTCTCAAAAAATCATCATAGATCTCTGACCCCCTATCTTTCCATCACACCAGCCTGAAAATATGAGCCCTAGTATCCTGTGCTGGTGATCACAGCCTGGATTCAGCACACAAATGGGTCTTATTTGCCTGCACAGTGTTTTGTTAAAATAAAAAACACAAAAACAATCATGATGATTATTTGCAGAGCTATAAAAATTGCAAGATTTAACATCAAAATTTCAATTTGTGGCACAGTAGGCCAATTTTCTCCCATGCAATGATATTGAGCCATTTCCAGCTCATTGGAAATGAGCAGTGATCACTTGCAAAGGGGTAGGCATGTACTTTCTATTTGCCACTGTCTCCCTCCCTCCCTATTCTACCTGCATCAGGCCCAGTTGTGGCTTCTCTCGTGAAAACTACCTCCATAGAGTCTCCAGGCATTTCCATTTGGGCGTGGGCCTCTGTAGACATTATTAGGAGAACTATTTATTTTCTCCAGGAATAATGAATTTAGTTTGTTCTTTTATATGTGATATGTCTATATATGTATATGCTCTGTAATGATTATATATACTGTATGTCCCAGTAGTGTTCTGTATATTATGGAAATTTAAGAAAGAGTATTCATTGAAAATATTTTTGTCCACTTGTAGTCAATCTTTTAACTTCCAGTGAGGTCTATAAAGATGGACCAAGCAGTGGTGCTGCTTCAAAGGTTACAGTGTATTCTGAGGACGTAAGATAGTGAGTCATGTGTGGAAGATAAGAAGAAAATAAAAAGTGTAAAGGCAGATACAGACAAAGTTAGACAAGAATTCAGAGGAAGAAAAGAGCACTTCTGACTGGGACCATCGCATGGCCATTAGGGAAATTTTATAGTGGTGGAGGCATTTTAGCTGGGACTTACAAAAATGTAGGGTGTGGTCACACATGCAGAAAATTGAGTATTTGGGTGGGCAAGCATGGGGTAATTTTGAAAAATAACAGTTTAGTTTGAGGTGGGGGAAGTTATGGGAAATAAGCTAGAGAAGCTAATTTGGAGCTATCTAATCAGAACATGAATGTCAGACCGAAGGAGGTTAGATAGCAGTGAGGTATGAGTATCTTAAAAAAACAACATTTACGTTTGGCCATGACTAAGATTTTGACAAGAAGGCTGCGCCCTTAACCTTTATTGCTCAAAAAGAAATATGGTCCCTTATTTTTGCATCTAGTTAAATTTTCATGGAAAATTTCTTTCCCTCTCTCTTCTTTTTTTATTCCCTTACTAGAGACCCGGTGCATGAAAATTCATGCCCGGGGGGGCGGGGGCAGTCCCTCAGCCTGGCCTGCCCCCTCTCACAGTCAAGGAGCCCTCAGGGGTGGGCGGAGACCCGGCGATCAGGGGAAGGTGACGCCCCATCACACCTCTGCTGGTGCCACTGCCAGCAGTGCAAGCCTTGGCCGGCCCTGGTTACCTGCACCTCAGGCTGGCCCTGGGCAGCTGGGTAGCCGCCATATGAGGCTTGCCTGCATCTCACGCTGGCCCTGGGCAGCTGGGGGACTGAGGGGACTGGGGTCTCTAGAGGCAGGGACACGTTGCGGCCGGGCCCACCTGGGGGAGGGCCCAGCCTTGCTGCATGCCTGCCACCCTGGTGGGGCTGAGGGGACTGGGCGCCACCATCTTGTGGCTGTGGGCACTGCCATCTTTGAGGGCAGGGCAGTCAATTAGTATATTCCTTCCTTATTGGCTGTTGGCGCCACCGTCTTTGTGATGGTGTGAGGGTCAATGAGCATATTCCCTCTTTATTAGATAGGATTAGTAGCACTTTTCAGGTAAAGTGGCCCAACACAGTTCTTGTTCAGCAGTTCTAAAAAAGCAATGCAGCACTATTATTTCTGCAACAACCTCACACAGATACACACACACACACACACACACACACACACACAACTTTCTAACTCTAATGTGTTAGTAGTATTCTTCTCTTTCACAAAAGTATTCTCAATCACTTATTAGCTGAGCTTCAAAACTATTCATTGAGAAAGAAATTTGTCATTTTGAAACTTGAGTTAAATAAGTTATTTTATTTCACTTTTTTCCTGTCTTGCAACTTTTTCAGCCTTTCAGCTTCCCCTCCTCCTCTCTCCCTTACAACTCTCTCTGTTTCCCACCACTCCTGTCTTTCTTCTTTCCCCTTCTTCCTTCTATCTCTTTCTCCTTTCTCCCTCCCTGCTTTCCTCCTACCTTTGTAAGATAATATAGCGGTCCACAGCAATGACTTTGGAGTTCTATGACCTAGTGCTACCACTGACTGATTGTGGGACCCTGAGATAGCTACTTAGTCTCTTCAAGCCTCAGTTTTCTCATTTGCAAAGTGGGATAATAATAATGATGATAATAATAATATTCATCCCATAGGGTTCATAAGAACATTCACACATTAATACAGGCAAAACACTTAGAATACTGCTTGGCACATGTGAAGTACTCAGTAAGCATTAGCTATAATTTCTACTATCGTTATCCTCATTAAAGATGGGATCTTCTAAAAATATGTAGAGAAATAAATTATACTGTCTCTTCTTTAATTTTAAGCCTGAGATTTATTTTTATATTGGAAAAATTTGTTATTATGAAATATATGTAGAACCCACAACCTACATTCATCTAATGAAGACAATTAATTTTTGGAGGCTGACTCATAAGTGGATTAATTTTCCAAATATAAACTCTAGACTACCTTCGGGAGAATGTAGTCATATTATAGATGCCTTCTTCTATTCTTACTAAGACAGAGGAACCTGACTGTGATATATGATGTTTTATATGTAAAAGGTGAGAGGATATTGGGTTTATTGGGGATTTTTCAAGAGCTCTATCTATTTGTCTTTCCTTTTCCTTTACTGGGAACAACCAGCCTATCATATCTTGTTGTTTGAAAAGGTCAGTATTTTCCCACACACTAGCAAGCACATTCTACTTGAATAAGTGGAACAATGAATTTCTGATCTGTTTTGTTAGTGCAGTGATTTTCATATGAGAAAATGGCATGACCTAAACCTATTATGACAACCATGAGTTCAACAGTTCTAGTAACTGAGATCCTGACAGTTTTGACAAGAAAGTGTACAAATGTCACATTTTTTACACCATTTTGAAGGTTATCCTTTAAAGTACCTTTGTATATTCATGCACCTCACTTCCAAAAATATTTATGTTCATTAGTGTTTTCAGATCATTCAATTACAATTTCTCCACTTGAGTTTTTAAGTGATGGGATAAGGTTGAGAATGGAGACTGCCTTCCTCCCTTCCTTCCTCCTCTCTTTCCTGTTCCTTTCTTCCCTCCCCTATTACTTTTTCTTTTTTGAAAGACTTTAATATCATTCTGATTCTTTTAATAAATATTGCCATTGAATAATCATTACGAACATTTTAGCCCTCTTCTCCCCATCAATGTATCAGTTAAAACAAAGTAATTATGTTTACATATTATGTATTAATTTGTGAGTGCCTTTAGGCCAAGAATAAAATACTGTTCCAAATACCCAGAAGTCGCTACACATGTGATCGTGAGACATTCCTTAGCCTGCCTCTGGCTTTGGTACTTGACTTGTAGAGTTAGATAATGTTCCTTGCCCTCTCTGCCTCACTAGGTTGTCATATCACAATAATGATAATAACAATTTATAACTTCTGTTCAGCTCATAATCGTTTTTTAAATCTTCCCTTATACAAGCTGATGAGTGTGAAAGCTCTGTGAAATATAAAAGGCAAAACAAATGCAAGGCATTATTTTCATTAGCAAGTTTAAATAAAATTGTTCTACTGAAAGAAGTCTGTGTGATGCCTTTAAGCATTGAATTTTATTTATCAAATTATGCATTTGTCCCATGAGAGGTGATGTGCTGAACAACATCAGCAGGTGTGAAGCAGGGCAACAAAATGCATAAATGAAGTCTCAGGGGAACTGAAAAAGCACCAACAAAATGTGCTTCCTTTTGCCATAGCTTGAAATGAAAAATAATCATTCCCCTTGGATGGCTTTGAAGAGCTAGGTGATTGACTGTAATATGAAAAACAATCAAGTTTACATTGATGCAATTTAGATAAAATATAAAACTTCTAACTTTAGAGCATGCACTTGCTTATAAATTGTATTCAATTGGACACTTTGAAAAGAGTGTATAGTGCTCATATTTTGGCAGTATCCAAGTAGATGTAAGAATAATGGAAAGTATTATTGTAGACAGTGACTGTAGAAATTATCTGGTCAGTAAATTTGATGGGGAAATTGAAACCCAGAAAAGCAAAATGATTTTGCTGTGACTATATAACTTTTTAATGTCTGAGCCAAAGTCTTTCTGTTATTGTTCCCCATATTTTGCCTATATAATTGAAATCTCACTATATAGGATTCCTTGAGGGCAGGTCCTCTAGTTCACCCATCCATCTGTCTATCCATCCATCTATCCATCTATCTGTCAAAATTTGTTGAACATTACTTTAAAACCTCCTATGTATTAACACTATTATGTTAAGTGATGAAGTTTCAAGGGTAAATTGATGAGGTGTGATGAGGTGGCTGATTCCAAAGAGTTTCTATGAGTCTAAATGGTGTGTGTGTGTGTGTGTGTGTGTGTGTGTGTGTAAGGGAAAGACAGAGAGAGAGAGAGAAAGAGAGAGAGAGAGGAGACAGACAGAAAAGAGAGAGAGAGAATGAATGGATATGTCCACAATTGAAATACAATGTAAAAAAAAATGTAGCAAATACCAGAGGCACAAGCTAACAGACAATAAAAATGAGTGAATAATGATCAAGTCAGAAAAGTATTTTGAGAAGAGATATTTGATTTGGGTCATGAAGAAAGGTCAGTTCTTCACCTAGCAAGATGTTGGTGATTCATTAAATACGTAATTGAATAATCAAGACTTATTAACTTTGTAATATGTCTGTGTTTATAGTAATATCCAGTGCAGAGCAAATAAATTGTTTTGGTGATAGAAGCTTTCCATACAGTATTTGCTTTATGGAGCCTCTTTTTTTTTTAACTTTAACTTTCTTGGCTCTTAGTGTCATTTCTTCATCCCAACCCTGCCTTATCTACATATATATAAAACCTTAATATGCAAATAGACCGAACCTTGGAACAACCGAACAACCAGTTGCTATGATGTGTGATGACCACCAGGGGTCGCGCATAGAACATGGAAGGCTCTGCTGAGGCAGGATGGGAGCAGGTAAGCGGGGGCGCCAGACCAAGATGGGGTGCCAGTCTCTGTCATCAGGGAGAGCTGTTACTGAAAATTCTTTGCTCCTGCACACTGCAGTCCCACCTGGCACTCGCATCTGCTGTCGACACTGGCCCTGCACTCACCCGCTGCTGGCACTGGAGCCTCTGCTCGCACCCACTGTCGGTGCCCAGCACCGGCCCCAGTCGCTCAGCACTGTCAGTGGGTGCGAGCTGTGGCTGCCGGACCCGATCACCTCTCAGGGCTTCTTCACCTCCCCCTGTTCCTGAGGCGAGATCGGGGCTGGCAGTCACCCCTTGCACCTGCTGACGGCACCGACCCCACTCGCACCCACTGCTGGTGCTGGCCCCAATTGCTCCACGCCATCAGTGGGTGCAAGCGGGTTCAGTGCCATCAGTGCATGGGAGCAATGGCGCTGCAGGAGCAGGGCTAGTGGCAGACAGGGGACCAGAGGACCAGGGGCCGCAGCGGTAGAGGCTGGGCTGGGGCATGGAGGATGGGCCGAGGCCCACCCCTGTGCCCACCACAAGCAGGTTTGGCGCCATCAGGGCGTGGGAGCAGCGGTACTGCAGGAGCAGGGCTGGTGGCAGACAGAGGACCAGAGGACCGGGGGCCGCAGCGGTAGAGGCTGGGCCGGGGCATGGAGGATGGGCCGAGGACCACCCCTGTGCCCACCATAGCCTCACAGTACATAGTTCTTTTCAAGGTGCACAAATTCGTGCACTGGGCCCCTAGTTAAGATAATAATTTTGGTCTTCTAAAACCTATAAATGTTTCAAAAGGCCTAGGGCAGGGGTGGGCAACCTATGGCATGTGTGCCAAACATGGCACGCCAGTAACTTTTGCTGGCATGCGAAATCCTCTCTTATAATCTTCCATTTACAATTTTTTTCTCAATATCAACTTTCTTATTTTTCAGATAAATTCAGTGTAGGTGCATCTTAGATAAATAAATAATTTTACATAACATGTATCCATTAAAAAAAGTAAATGTATTTTTCATCATCATATACTGTGTTTTTGTCGCTCGAATGAATTTTATTATTTCTTCAAGGTTTTTCACATACATACACCTTAAAAGATATCAAATAAGCGTAACATGTTCTCAAAAAATTAGGGTTGGCACACAGAAGAATTTTGAATCAGAGATTTTGCTGGTTTTGGCACGCACTCACAAAAAAGTTGCCCACCCCTGGCCTAGGGCAATGCAGTAAAGTGAGCATTTATTTTCAAACCAGAACAACAAAAACAGATAATCTGTCCTTACAACTCTTCTGTACATAAGAATTCCACTTAATAAATGCAGAAAAATTAGACAACAGAAAGTCACTATTAGAATATAACAATAGTAATTGCAGGCAAGATCTACCAGTGGATGCTAAAACTGATGGGTTTGAGAAAGAACAGATGTTTCCATAATTTCAAACTATCTACCCCAAATTACTTATTAATTACAAAGGCAAAAGTAGTCATATTATACTGGAGAAACCCAGCAGGTTCAACCTCAATCAATGTTCAAGTTCAATATCAATGGCAGTATGACATATCAAAATCTTGTGCCACACTTATAGGATACACTTAAAAAGTGCATCACTTCTGAGGAAAGCTCTACAAAATAACTGACTGGTGCTCTTCAAATATATCAAGATCCCAAAAGACAGAGAAAGAGAGGGAGTATCACAGGTTGGAGATGCATATAGAGAAATTCTAAAAGTAAATGTAATGTAAGATACTGGATCCAATTATGGAACAGAAATAAGGATATTAAATGAAAAACTTGCAAATCAGGAAAAATGATGACAGTTTAGTTCAGGGGTGGGCAAACTTTTTGACTCGAGGGCCACAATGGGTTCTTAAACTGGACCAGAGGGCCGGGACAAAAGCATGGATGGAGTGTTTGTGTGAACTAATATAAATTCAAAGTAAACACCATTACATAAAAGGGTACGGTCTTTTTTTTTTTTTTTAGTTTTATTCATTTCAAACGGGCTGAATCCGGCCCACAGGCCGTAGTTTGCCCAGGGCTGGTTTAGTTAATAGCATTGTATCATGTTAATTTCTTAGTTTTGATAATTATAATATTATGCAATGTATTAACTTTAGGAAAACTGGGT
Organism: Myotis davidii; assembly: GCF_000327345.1. NCBI lineage: Eukaryota > Metazoa > Chordata > Mammalia > Chiroptera > Vespertilionidae > Myotis > Myotis davidii. Next base: position 3,962,884 of record NW_006297573.1, read on the forward strand.
GAAGGATAAAGGGTACACAGAAACTGTACTTTGATGGCAACTTTCCTATAAGTTTATAATTATTTCAAAATTTCAAAAATTAAAAAGATAATTCTTTTTACACATTAAGAACACTTGTAAGTGATTTGAACTTTGAAGACAGAGTATAAAGAAACAAAGAGAAAATGGGATGCATTTCTGTAACATTTTAACTCTAGGATTTGAAGTCTGGACTTTATTGAGGATAGGATTGCATTTACTGAAATGATAATATTGAGCCTGAGAAATGTCAGAATTAGTGTTAACCTGTCTGTCTAGTGCTCCACCTATGTTTGATCTCTACACTACAAGTAGTATACAATACCAAAGGAAGGGAGCGTGTGACTTCTCCAGCATATCTAGGAGGCTGATTCTGGGATGTAAAAAGTGTAGGGCTGACTGAGGAATGTCAGAGGGGAAAGGGTCGGGGGAAGGTGGGAGGAGAGTAACCAAAGAATTTATATGCACATATGCATAACCCTTGGACACAGACAATAGTGTGGTGAAGGCCTGGAGAGGAGGTGGGTACAGGGAGGAGGGGGTCAATGGAGGAAAAAAGAGGGACATCTGTAATACCTTCAACAACAAAGATAATGAGAAAAATAAAAAATAGAAAGTGTAGAGTTGTAAGGCACCTCTTTAGTAAAAAAATACACGATTTATTTCTCTAAAGAGAACATTGTCTATCCCCAGATGTTATTGGCTTGAGACTGGCCAAAAGTCAGAGTATTCACTTTCTCATTACAAAACTTTCTAATAGTTAATATTTTTATTACTCAGTTTAAACCTGTTTTAGCTTTTTCCTTATGACAGATTAATTTAGTCAGTTGATAATTTTAACTGAGGGATTTTCTAAGCTATTTGAGTATGAGTTCTTAGGTAACTCTATTTTAGTGTTTAGATTGCCAGATATCTACATTCTAAGTCATTTAAAGGTTTATTCATTTGACCTTAACTGAGCTAAGTGGGTATTATTGCACATTATTTCTAATATCATGTATTCGAAAATTCCATTAATTTAAAATAGGTAGATTCTGGGCCTAATCTCTAAATTTTCTTTGCTTAAAATTCTGTGCAATGAAGGTGAAAGGGTTTGTTTCCAAGGAAACAAATGCACTCCATTCTCATCTCATAAAGTGTTTTCTGCAAGAAAATTCCATAACCACTCTCCAGGGAGATACCGTGTCATAAGCTAGCTCTCATTGGAGAGTTTTCTACAGGAGTGCTTTATTTCATTTTTGTTCCCTTGTATTAGTGCAATCGTGCTGGTACTGGAATTCAAAAAATATTAACAACAGAGCCATTGTCGTCCCCTTATGAGAGTCATAAAATGTATAATTCTGGGGGTTTGTGATTATCCTTTGACCATATGTTACATTTATGTTGGAATCTAAATAGCATGTATTCAGCATGTTCACTTGAAAAGAGACAGCCCATTCTCAGGATATGTGTCACGCTGAAGGCTGAAAATGAACTTCACACTTTATCCGTATGCATTTGAAATTGGAAGTGACTGCTTTATGTTAAGAGACTCGAAAGCCATATAAATAGCCTAGCTTTACATATGTAGTGATTGGCTAACAAGTAGGAAACTGGAAGAAGTAGACTCAGTTCACAAAGGTCTTAGGCTTTGTTCTGCTGCATCTCTCATTGCAGTAGTGGGTCTTACCCATGTGGGCACCTGTTTTTAGGGACCCTGTGTTGTCTATCTCATGTGCTGGGCCTGAGATATAATAAGGGGTACAAAAATGGTTGATGGTGGAATGAAAGGATTAACTAATTGGATAGTACAAAGATAAATGTATTTTATATCTTATTTTTTAATTACAGATGGCATTCAATATTATGCTGTACAGCAAAATGGTCAGAAAACCATGTATTTTACAGAGTGGTTCCCCTGCTGCTTCAAGCACCCACCCTGACCCCGCACATACTCATTCTGATATTATTGACTATATTCCCTATGCTACGAAGACAAAATCTTAAAATTGAAAACAAAATTACTGTGGTATTAAAGGGGGTGGAAATGGCATAATAGTCTAAGTTAGAAGCCATAACTCTGTCTCTTACAAATTCTGCAACTAGGCAGTTCACTTAAACCTCTCTATGGATGAGGCAAGAAGTGTTGATCTCATAAGTGTGTTAATTAACATATATAAAAGTATATTTATTGGGAGTGTTTATTTAAAATATTGGAACTAGCCTATAAAGAAGAGTATGACTTCTTACTTGGTAAAAGCAGTAGCCACATGACTTTCCCTTGATTGAGAAGTATTACATTAGCCTTGTTTCTACTGCATGTTTTGTGTATGGGCCAGCTAATATGAAATAATTAGAAAATATTACCTTTCTAGGCTAGCCTTAGAGCCTAAGAACAATAGAACTCATTTTTTTTAATTCTGTGAAATATTACAGTCCAGTCAATCTAACACTAGTACTACAAATCCCCAAAATTTTGTTTTCAAAAATCTAACATGTAGCTGTGTAACTGCTGTGTAACTCAGTCCACTTAGTATGACCCTTTACATGACCTTGAAGTGTAGCTGGTTCACCAAATCTGATGGGGAAATGGATCAATTTGTGAAATAGAGACAGGCCCCTCATAATATTCCCAGTAGAGCTTCTCTAAAAGGTGTAGTCTGTAGAGTCACTTCATGCAAGAGAGAGACACATGACAGATAGGAAATAGCAAATACTGACAACAGGATGTGACATTGGTAAACATTTATTTTTCTTTCATTCATTCATGTGGCAAGTTTTTATTGAGTGCCGTCTAAGTGCCAGGGACCAGGCTAGATGCTTTCAATACACATGATATCATTTGATGTCACGTGAAATTTGACAAAAAAATATAATTAAGCCCATGTACTGGATCCCGAGGGGAACCACCCAGACCCCTTTAAGACAGAGCCACTCACTCCTCCAGATGCCCCTAGGTAGGCAGTTGAAGGCTCTTTGTCTGATCCCTATCAGGAATTGCTCTCAACCAAAGACGGCCACCTTGCCCAGGGTAACAGGCTTTTCTGGAGGAAGCCTGCATCCAGTGACAGATTTATGTGGAATGTAAAGGTAGCCTTAGCCTCAATCAAGAACATCAGTGACAGGCCATGCTGGCTTCAGAGCATCCGTAGATTCAGCTGAGGCCTCAGTTGAAGCAGCATCACAGTTCATTTCCTCTGTCCAGTCTGTCTTCTTCACCCCTCATAGATATGATTTTCCCAAAAGCGCTTTTGGGAAACAAGCTTCCTATCCACAAATCTTAAAAGAGTCAGGGTCTGCTTCCTGGAGATCTCTTTACAAATAAGGAATCTGTGGTTAGGGGAATTTTTTATTATTATTTCACCCAAGCCTACACAGCTAATATGCGGTAGAGTCAGGATGCCCTCTCAAATGTCATGATGTCATAAATAAAGGCCCAGCTATTAGAAATGGGGTTCAAGACTGGAAATAAGCTCCTGCCAGGTCAGTTTAATTTCTCAGTCCCAGACTGGCTGTCTGACACTCCCAGAATTGGTCAAAGGGTTGTGCAGAGCTGATTCTGAAAGCAAGATGGATATGTCTAAATGTCACTATTAGCCGAAAAGGGCAAGGTCTAGTGAACAGATGAAACTTGTCATCAGTGTTGCCAATTGCAAGCGGACATTTGCACCATTTATTTTACTGGAACCTTGTTAATAATGCAGTTCTACCTAGCATATACGTACTTAACCTTATCATTTTCAATATATAACTAAAAACTGACTATCAAAATGAGGAACTATAAGCAGCATAAGATATTTATGGGAAATCATGTTGTTAAAGAGACACTTATTAGCAACATAGAAACCAGATTCTGAATCTAGAATAGCTGTGGCTATGTGAGAAAATTAACATTTATATTAAAATATATGTTGCCTATGCAAATGGCAAAATTAGACCCTCAATAGTTTGTGAATGCCAACTATATATTGATGACCAGTAAAATGATCATGATTTAACACTTTGAATTTTTTAGTAATAACAAATTCAGTCAACAAATATTTAGTGAGCTCCTACTGTGTGCCAGACACTGTTCTGAGCAATGGCGATAGAATAATGAAGGAGAGATGTAGTGCCTCTCACATAACATAACACTTTATGCCAGGGGTATACAGACAGTCAACAAATAGGTAATGAACAAATAGGTAAACAACATTGCTGTGAACTGACTTCTGGACAGGGAGATGTGGGGCATTTCAGGATTTGTGAGAAGAACCTTCAAGCAAAAGGCCAATGTAGAACCGTATTAAGGAAATTTTGAAAAACAAGAAAGGCAGGGTGGCTGGATCAAAGTGAGTGATGGGCAGGTTGTAGGTCAAGGTCTAGAGTTAGGCAAGGGTGAGATCATATGTGGGCCGTGAAAAACAATTTGGATTTTACTCTAAGTGTGATGAGAATTCATTAGCGTCTTAAGCAGTGGACTGACATGATCTTGTTTGTATTTCTATAAGATCAGTCTGACTTGGAGAGGCCCTGAAAGATGTGGGCATAGTCAGCAATCACTCGAGCATTAGGTAGTGTGTGCGCTGAAGGAGAGATGGCAAGGGAGCAGTGCAGTCAAGTGGGGAGATTAGAAAGATCTCGGCTCAAATCCCAGCTCTGGTTCTTTCAAACTGAAGTGATCCTCTGAATCCCATTTTCCCTATTTGTAAAAAGGAATAAGACCTCGTTTGCTGGGCTGTTTTTAGGATTAGATGACTAGTGCAGTGCCTGACACAGGGTTGTGGCTCCGTATTTTGTGATAGGGACAAACGTGGAGCACAGGACTGAGTGAATAGTGACGTAAATATGGTGGTTTTCTCTGATCTTACTTTCTGTTGGTGTTAGAAAGTAGCTCTGACCTTTCTTAAAGAGAAGAACAGTTTCCTGGGCCTTCTAGCTTCATGAGGCTGTGAGTTCAGACTGTTTCTTTCTTATTTCTCCCTCTCCTTTTCTCATTGCTTTGAAACCCTATACCTCACACAGGCTGATTTTGTTGTCTCCAGATCACACAGGGCAATCTCAGATAGCAGCCTGGGCTGACAGACATTTATGCAGTGTCTGCATTTACATTTATGGCCCTTCATCTTTGCTATAGCAATTTTTTTTTAAAAAAAAAAAAAGCCCCGGAGAAGACCACCGTCATCCAACTTGCTAAACGGACTTTTTAGGACTAGCAAGATTCAGATACAGCTCAGAGGCAAGCAGTGGCAGGGAGGGGAAAATATTAGGTTTGGGA
>NW_006297573.1:3970236-4003815 GCF_000327345.1 Myotis davidii
ATGAAATAAAGACCACAGGCAGAGAGACAAGTTAGTGCAGTAGTCCAGGGAGCAATGATGAAGACCTAAGTTCGCACAATGGCATTAAGAATAGAGTGTAAAGAACAGAACAATGCTTAGTAGTTGATTTGGCTATTTGGGATATTGATGTAAATATGGGAATCAAAGGTGTTTATGGCCAATAATTGAGAAAAAAAGATAGAGATAGGAACAAGTTTGGGTGAGGATGAGTTTAGTTTGGAACATGTACAAGCTGATGCTTCCAGATGAAGATACATGATTGGATGTTAGGATTCTGAAGAACATGAAGCTCAGAGAAGATCGGGCCAGGAACATAATTGCTATTATACTTAAGAAATGCAATTTGAAAGATCACAATTATAGAGATTTGTTATCGTTTTCCCCAGAATAGTTTTAATAACTGAAATATTTGGTGTCCTGTAGTAGTTGAAATTTCAAATTGGTATTTGAAGTTAAAACATCTGCCCCTTCACACTTTGAGCATACAGCAGCAGGATGAGGGAGGAAAGCAAGGGTCAGGAAAGGTCTGTCTTTACTGGTACCAACATAATCTGGTATTAAGCTGCTCTGATTGTTCCAGATGTTTCAGTGGTTCTTTCTCTTGTGGGCACTTTTATGGGCTCATTGAGTGATTATGTACTAAGCTATGCTTACTATAGCTACCTCCATGTCAACAGCATATCTCCTTCGGTTGATTACTTACAACTCCTCCCCACCCTCACCTCTGCAGCTCCACTTTGTGAAGATACATTAGTACAACTCTCATCTAAGATATGCTTTCCACTTCAAGTTCTGCTCAGGTGCTAAAGCACTGTATTCTGGTGACTAGATGATATGTTGCCTCAGGCCTCAAGCAAAACCAAGGTAGAATTATCCCCATTTTAGATCCTATTTCAGAGATGTGTGAATCATTTGATTAGAAGTTGCAAGTGAAATGATGACACCCCACCACCGCCGCCGCCACCTTTAGCAGCAAGAAGGCTCACAAGGGAAGATAAGTGGAATGGGACAGATTTCTGGGAAAAACCATCATTCAGAAGGAGGGCAGAGGCAGAGAAAGAGAGAGACAGAAGCAAGTGGTCACTGAGAGAGAAGGAGAACCAGGAGACTGAGTCACAGAAATTATAGAGTAGGGAATTGCAAGAATGAGGGCTTAATCAACATGTCAGATGCTGTGAAGAGATACAAGGACTAACATAAGAAAATGTCAGATTCAGCAATTAGGAGATTAATTGTTATCTCAGCAAGCAATTCCGGTTAAAGAAGGGGGAATGATGAAGGTTTTTGAGAAGTCTGAATGGAAGAGGAGATACTAGCTGTTAGAAGTAATGCGGGATCAAGGTAGAGGTTTTAAAATGGAGGAAAATTAAGCCTGTTCATAGGCTGAGGGAAAAGCAAGCAAGAGTGTGAGATGATTTGAAGATACAGGAGAGAGAGAGGGTAGCTGATGACAGATGGTTAAAGTTGGTTAGAAGTGGGTATTTTCATGACCTCATGGGGAGTAGGAAAAAGGGATATCAGAGCATCGCTAAGAAGTTAGGGCTGATGAGGAGAAGGGCTATCTCATCCTCTGAAAAGAGGGAGTTATATAAACATGCAATTGGGTGTTTTTGTTCTGGTGGCTGAAAGTTGCAGATGACATCTGCTGGATTTAGTTTTCTCACTGAAGTAGGGAGTAAGGCTATTCTGCTGAATGTGATGAATCAGGATCCGAGTTACTCATTCTGATCTGCTCACTTAGAAATTATAAAGACCACGTTGAGTGGAGTGGTATTATTATACTTAGCAGAGAGATGTGGAAGCGGTGATTCAGAACAATTCAGTGACTTGTCTGAGGTCACCCAGGCGGCTAATGTCAGAGTCTGGACTGCATGAGGAGTCTGCAGGTTGTTAGACTATTGGCACTTGAGAATCTTAAGAGATTTTTATGTTTCATCTTTGCTATTCAAAGAACAAGGTGTAAAAAGAGAAACATTTAAAAATAGTTCTAAATTTCCATATCTCTTATCACCTTTCCTTTTTATAGCGAAACTTCAACTGTTTATAACTTTAACAATTATTCCCTGAGTATCTCATATCTTCTAGTCACTGTGGTAGGTGCTTTGCTGGGAAATCAAACATGTAGCTGAATGATGCTTTGGAATATCTCTAATTAGGGAAGAGTCATTTGATGGAGCTTCTAATTTTAACTGGGCATGTTTATATTCTTTTCCAGAATAGAAGGAAGCAAAAAGGCCTACAATTTTGTAGCATCTACATTTGGTGACACGGTCAAAAGAATCATACAACTTTTTTTGATAACTGTTGCCTTGTAATAAAATATTTATTAAGTAAAGATATTTTAACCAGAAAAAAGGTGCTAATTTTGTGTATAAATTCTAGACTACTCCAGGGAAGGTGGTGTCATAGTTTATGCTTATACTTTATATTCATGTCCATGACAAATAAAATGAAAAGGCAATGCTCTAATTATAGTTTTGATTTAAATTTTAAAGCAGCTCACTAGCATAATGACTGAGGTAAATAGATGGGATATAATGCTTTAAGGCATTTTGACCTTATTAGACAAGAAAAAAATGGGTCTGAGGAGAGAGATTTCATTGTAAAAGTAAATATAACAAGAAGGAGAAAGAGGAAGGGGAGCAGGAGAGGAAGAAGAAGTAGCAGTATGAATAAATGTTTTGCACAGTGTTGGGTGGTTGAGAACTAGGTGGAACAAGATAGCCCTGCTTAATGTGTTCTCTTCTCTCATAGATGACAAGGGATACTGGTATGACCCCTAAAACCTATCCGTGTTGGTACTGGAAATTTTAAGTGAAGGATAAATGTAAACATCCAAATTTGTCCAAATATCCATATTCCCTGCCCTGACAAGGGACAGAAAGGGACAAGCCTTATTGGCAAAGTATCCCTGGGGACAGAGCTAGTGGAAGTGACTTTCTTTTACCTGAAGCTGCTGGTTCGAGTGCAATCAATGAAGCATCAGGAGACAGTGCCAGAGCAGGAAGCTGAGACCTATGAGCCAAAGGAGAGAAACTCTTAAAGGTCATCAAAATGAAGGGCTTTCAAAAGCAAGTGTGGAACTAAATTTAGCAAGCCGGGGAGGTGAGACAAGAGAGCAAACGGTCAAAAGAGTGAATAGGTAGGAATCTATGCAAAGACTCAAACAGCATTGTTTTTTGCAGCTTGATTTGAGTCCCATCACATGGTGTGATGCACAGAGCCCTTAAAGGGGCGATAACAGGGCACAGAGCCAAACACACTTCTGGTTATAGCATTCAAAATACGGTAAGGATTGTGAAGAATTTTTTTATAGCAAACTGCATTATACTTAATAGAATTTAATGATATTTTAAAAATATGTAGCTAGTATTTTGTGAGCTCTTACTATGTATCAGGAACTATTATAAGTACTGTATACATATCCTATAGAATAAAAGGGTAATATGCAAATTGACCCTAATAGCAGAACGACCAGAACAACCGCTTGACCAATCACTATGAAGCACACTGACCACCTCTTGGTCCTTTCCCCTGGCTGGCAGGCTCCCATCACCTGATGGCAAATGGGGAACCAAGGGTGGATGGCACCAGGGGGCGGGGCCAGCTGCTGGCAGCTGGGGAAGATGGCCCTAATCTCAGGCCAGGCCTAAGGACCATACCCACATACCAATTTCGTGCACCGGGCCTCTAGTAAATTAATATCCTCACAAGTCCATGAGAATGGAGAATTCTTATTTTTTTTTTTTATTACAGATAAAGAAACAAAAGTCCAGTAAGGTCCATTGAGGGTCATACAGATATTAAGGGAAAAAGCTAAACTAGTCTAGCTCCAGCATCCCCAGTTTCACCCTTTACAATATACATAGTTCCTGCTCTTAAGGAGCGTATCTTCTTTTGAAAAAGCAAAAGGAAAGTGGGGTTGGCTTTAACAAACAAGGCAATCAATAGCAGGATGATGTAACATTACAAGAAACGTAATAATAGAGGGCATGATAACTTGGAAAATGACTGGTCCAGGCAACTAGAAATCTAAGAAGGAGAGCTCAGTGTGGACCCAGTTGTCTGACAGGTAGAACTGGAATGGTTTGACTCATAAATCTGAGACATGGGACTAGACAGAGCTTGAGAAGAGGCAGCAACTGTGTGAGCTTCTATCAAAATCACAGCCATACTACCTTTTCCTGAAAAAAATTAATAAATCAAGAACTATGTTTTAGACAGTGCAGAAAGTTCACATTCATCCATTTCTGTATCCATTCATCTGACAAATATTTACGGAGCCTTTGCTCAATACTATGTTCTGTGCTGGAGCAGTCAAGATTCTTGGGTCAGAGACCACACCTTAATCACCTCCATGTACCAACTGTACTGGCACACATTTTACTAATACTTAGGCTGACAGGTGTTTCTTGAATTTACTTGATCACAGAAGAATAGTCAGCCGAAGTAGACTTGTCATTTATGTGCATTTATGTAAACCCTGAAACTCTGACATTAAACCCAGATCACCAGGCTAGACTCCCTTCTCTCATATGAATTCCTTTTTTGGGACCTTTATTACCAACATACCTAAGTTAGAACCTTCCTAGCCCATTGTGATATGTTATAATAACACTTACCTGCAAAAAGGTAAGTGGTGAGGGTCTTGATCCTTTTTCCTTCTAAGGAAGCTCCTTGACACCCCCCTTGCCCATTAAAATGTACTGGAATTCTTCCTAATATATTAAACTTGCACTGGGAGGGATAACTTGTATTGGTACCCAAGGGGTTTGGGTATAACCTCTGTATTAGTTTTCTATTGTTGATGTAGCAAATTACTACAAATTAAGTGATTTATAACAACACCTATTTATTATCTCCAAGTTTTATAAATCAGGAGTTCAAGTAGAGGGTGACTCAACTTGGGGACCGATGCTTAAAGTTTGACAAGCTAAACTCAATGTGTCAGAATAGCTGCCTTCCTTTCTGGAGATCCTGGAGACAGAACTGCTTCGAAATTCAGGCAGATTCTTGGTGAATTCAGTTCCTAGTGGCTATGGGTCCGTGGTCCTTGTTTTTGTTTATTTGTTTTTGTGGGGGCCCTTTTTTTCTGTCTGTTGGTTTCTTAAAGCCAGCTAGGAGCCCCTCTCAGCTACTTAAGGCTGCCCAAATTCCTTTTTATATTTTCTCTCCATCCTCAAACCAACTAAAATTCCTCCACTACACACTTCATATCTCTTCCCCCTTCCTCTTCTGCCTTCAGTGGAGCATGTTCTTTTGTGTATGTGATTCAACTGGGTCCAAGATAACCCAAGGTCATCTTCCTAGTTTAAGGTCTCTAATCTTACTTATATCTACAAAGTCCCTTTTGCCATTTAATGTAACAGAGTCACAGATTCTGGAGGATTAGGTGTTGACATCTTTGGAGATACTTCTGCCTACTGCACGCTCCCTCCTGGGACAATGGGGCATTCCTCTGAATAGTCATTGAAGTGATTCTTTCTATTCGAAAACACATATGCTTCAGGGCCAGATAGCTGCTGTCTCTTCAGCTCTAGTTAGAGGTAGACACGATGAGGTGAAAAAAATTCTCATCAAGCATCTCATTGTATATATACTTGGCAAAGGACAATTCTCAACTTGTATTAGGTACTCATATTCATGGCTACCGTGATAATCATGACAGCATTGACCCTACTACACTTGACTTAAGTCACTGTCCTGGTGACTGAAGCAGACTCAAAGCAAATAAAACAAAGCCTCTGCCTAGAAAGATAACAGCTATACAGATAACTACATAGAGTGGATGGACTGGTAAATATCTTGACACTGGATACTTTTTTTGCTCATGTGGGCTATTCTTGATGCTTATTTTAAACTCACCCTGATAAAAATTATGCAAAATATGGAAAGCAGTTTGTTAACATGTAATTTACCCCAACTGGCTTTCACCCCCTCTGCAGTGCTAACCTTGCAGACCCAAAAAGGCCTGCCACCTGAAATTGCCTCAGAAAGGGCCAAGTACTGGAATAAGGTCAGCAAAGCCTCTCAGATTTAAAAATAGAGAACCAGGAAACAAAGGACTCAATGCAACTTCTACAACCACAAATTAAATGCAAAGCATGACACATCATTACATAAGTAGCACAAAATATAATTTAAGTGTCAAAAGAGCTGAAGATCCTTTTATCGTATAAGAAAAAAAATGCAAAATGTGTTAAACGTCTCGATTTGTGCTACACACACACACACACACACACACACACACACACACGAGAAATAAAAATGGCCTTGTTTTATACTGCAGAAATACAGAAACCAGTCATGTTTTCCTACTGTTTATAGGAATTCTTGTTTATCTTGTCCAGTTTTAAAAATATCCATCTTTTAAAGTTCTCATGACTTTCAAGGACTGTCCATATATGTGCATGCAAGAGGGTATTATTTAACTCAGGACTGTGCCTATTAAAGTTGCACTTAAGTCTCCTATAGGCAGGACACATTGCTTTGGAAGGAGTAGGCGGATTGCAGACTGATCTTGCTCTACTACTTGGAAAAGATTTCACATATATTTTGCTCTCTCAAAAATTAGCTTTGTGGCAGTTGGTTTCCCTACTTCTGCCACCCACTTACATATTAGGTCTCTCTTTTGAGGCTTTTGAGATATATTTAAAAACATCACATTGACATTTTAGGTCTCTGTCTGAATACAGTATTTTCACATATGCTGTTCTTTGGCAGGTGCAGAATTTTACTAGTTTTTGGTTGTCACATATATCAATCTAATCACAGCTAAATATCCATGTGGATCTATATGTTTGCAGATAAATATGCATTTATATGTATAAGCTATAGTTTAGGCATTTTGCTCTTCATTTATTTTTAGCCTGTTTATTGAACTCCTGCAGTGCCCCCTGCAGTGACCTGCACACTGAGAATACTGAGGTTATTAAGATACAAGACCCCCTGCCCTGACTGGTTTGGCTCGTTGGTAGAGCGTCAGCCTGCAGACTGAAGGGTCCCAGGTTCGATTCTGGTCAAGGGCATGTACCTTGGCTGTGGGCACGTCCCCAGTAAGGGGTGTGTGGGAGGCGGCTGATCGATGTTTCTCTCTCATCAGTGTTTCTAACTCTCTATCCCTCTCCCTTCCTCTCTGTAAAAAATCAATAAAATATATTAAAATAAATAAATAAAAATAAAGATACAGGACCTTGGTCTCAAGTGCTCTCACAATTCTTGTTGAGATAAACTTGGAATAGTATATTGTGGTCATTGTTATTCCAGTAGTCAGCAGCGCATGTAGAGAGCTGTGGGAATACATAGGGTAGAAACCTACTCTGAACTAGGGCAGAAGGGATTAAGCATGGATTTCTGGAGATGACTTTATTTTAGTGAACAAATGTTTAGAAGTCATTTGTTTATTCAGGTGTCTAGTATTTTCAGTATCTTTTCAAATTGGATGAGTTCTTCATTTTAGTGGAAGATGGGATTTAAGGGAAAGGAAAATAAGTTAGAAAAAATAAGAGAGTGTGAGGAGCCATTTCAGAATGCCTCTATGATTTGCCCTTGGATATAACTTCTATTACAGCAACTGTTTTCCTGCTCTGGGCCTTATGAGCAGGGAGTGGGGATCATCTTCCTGCCTCTGGGAGCAGTCACAGCAAACTATATAATCCTCTTTGGGCCCAGAAGAGGCAGGACATCTTAGAACAGTTGCCTTTAGGGCAATATTGTCCTGGTCAATCTGGGGTGTTGTGCATGGACTTTCCTTCAGGTCAACTGTTGCTCAAGCTAGGAAAGCAACACAGTGTATTATGCACCTGAGGTACCGTGAAAACGTAACAAGGTAGTAGAACATTCTATGCACCTTATGAAAGTCAGTATATGGTGGTGCTAAAAGATTTGAAGTCACGTCTGCCAGTTTGCATGTTGCTTCACTTGGCTCTCTCAAAAATTAGAAAAGCTACAACGCTTTGCCAAAATGTCAGTATGCAAATAGTTTCTAATAAAGAAAACTATAGAAGAAACTTGAACTTGATTGTAGTATGCCAAGCACACTGACAGTGTTGTATTATTTAAAAAAAAAACAAAACAAAACAGGAACCAACATTAGAAAATAAGTACAATAGAGTTCATTTACAAGAACACTTGCTTTAAAAATAACCCTACAGTCAGAAGGAAACAATTTCTGAACTAGTTGTGTGTGTGTGTGTGTGTGTGTGTGTGTGTGTGTGTGTGTAAAAATCCACCAATGAATAAAAAATATAATCAAGTTGCTGTTAGCTATACACACAGCATTTACATCATAGCCAAGCTTTTTATTCTATTTGAAGTGCTAGGGGCATGTTCTGATTTAGTGATATTGGAAACTCTGTGTTTTACTCTTTTGTTTACATCTGTCCACATCCGGTAATTTTTGTACTTATATAGTCTTCAGTTCAGAAAAGGGTAGAAGGAAAGACTATTCAGGTGTTGCCTTCAACACTCACATCAACCACCAAGAAAGATCTTAAAGAAAACTCCCAGCATCAGGGAAATGGTGGGTGAGATGGAGAATAAACTTAGGCAAAGAGAACAGTTTCATCTCACATCCATCAGCTGAGCCCTTTCGCCAACTCATCGTGGGTGCTATTAGTTTCAGCTGCTCACTCCATTTGCTCCGGGACACGACCTGGAACGCGTCTGCCTATATCGCCGCCATCTTCTCTCCCCCAAGAAAGATCTTAAAGAAAACTCCCAGCATCAGGGAAATGGTGGGTGAGATGGAGAATAAACTTAGGCAAAGAGAACAGTTTCATCTCACATCCATGCCTTGCATCCAAGTCTTAACAGGCATTTATAAAAGGCTGTGGGTGTAGAGTGAGAACCTCAACACAGGAGCCAGGTAGTGGGTTAGAATAAGAAGTGCAAAAAATACTTGAAGAACCAAGAAGAGCATCACATTAGTACAAAAGATACTAATTGAGAACGTACCTTTTCTGCCAGACACTGAGCTATAATAAGAAATAAGACATAGCCCTTATCTTCAAGAGTTTGTCTTCTACTGAAGAAAAGAGGTCCATCCACAACTAAGTATATCCTATATAGCCTAGGCCATTTCTACCAAAATGCAGATTAATTTTTATCAGAAGTAGGGAAGCTTCAATGAGTGGATAGCATTTGAGTGGAGCCTTGACAAATAGGGAGGATATCGACAGGCAAAGAAGGGGAAAGTGGGACTAGTAGGTCAAGATCAGGCTTTAGATCTGGAATCCAGGGCAACAACCTGAACATGATCATAGTACCAAGGAGTGAGGTAGGAAGATGATACTAACAGGATTGGTGAGTTGAAGCAGGACAATGCTGTCAGAAGACTGTGCCAGTAAGGGTGCTTCTAGGATGGGTGGTGGCATAGCAGACACTGCATGGTATCCAACTTGTATCTGCCCCCCACCTTTCATTTTATAAATAGCGCTCTAATTCTAATGTGGAGGCAAAGTGCTTCTTATAATCAGGGATAACTATGTAATGCAGTTTGGGCCATTGAGATAAAGCAGAAGGTATTCAGAGAGCATTCTGGAAGAATCTTTAAAAGGGCACAGACACAGCTGACATCTGTTTTGTTTTGTGTGTTTTTTTTTCATATTGCCCCATGCCCTTCTTTCTACTCAGCTCACAGTGGTGGGCAGCCATCTTGTAACCAGCATGGCCAAAGTCTTGCACTGAAGTTACTAGAAAAGGGAGAAGAGGCCTGGTTTTCAAGCAATAGCTCCAGTCTGCATACCCCAGACTTCTTTTTTTGTGTGTGTGGGAAAAAATAAACGTATTTGTTTAAACCATATGATCAGGTTTCTACTAATGCAGCCTAAATCGATCCTGATTGATATGGATTGCTTGTGGGGGAAAAGCATAAATAGTTGACAAAAAAGCAAAAAGTGATTCTGACTAGAAATTACAAACTCTAAGAATTGTGAAGATGGAGAAAAGGAAACTTTCCCAATTTTCCTAAATCAGTCCTTGGTAAAGAGTTCAAGGTATTTTTATTTTCTTTTTTTTCTTTATTACGCTATTGTGAATTTTTGAACATCCATTCATCAACCAAGTAAAGATTTATCATGCACCTTCTATGTACTGGGCATTGTGCTGCGTGCCAGGGATATGCAAAAGTACATGTGGTCCCTCAACAAGTACATGACCTAATGAAAATAAGGATTCAAAGTTAATCATAAATAGCAGCTATGAAAAATGCGATTTTAAAAAGTTTTTGAATTCTAACATAGAATAAATTATGCTCTCTCCTGTTGCACCAATAATTTAGAGATAAATGGGCTGCTCATACATTAGCGTTTGTGCCACAGAGGAAAGGGGGCCTTGGTTCTGTATCATCAGGGAAGGTGAGTTAAAGGAACACAAAATTAGTGTCTTTCTAAAGGAAAATGAATTAAATAGGTGAAGACAGAACATCTTGAGAGACATATAAATGCCACCAGTGGACAGTTAGACATGGCTACTGTGCTTTGATAGACATTCAGAGGCTCCCATCTCTACTTCTCAAAACTACAGCTCCCTGTCAATCATCCAATTTCTTAAGATAGTAGAATGAACTGGTGTGTGAGATAGAAAATGTTTATGCCTTGATGATGCGCTGGTGGAGAAGCAATCCACAAACTTGACTGCTAGCTCCTAAGATAAACATTTAATTTGAGCATGAATGCATTCCTTTCTAGACATTCAGCAGATATTATTGCTCATCTACTATGTACCAGCCACCGTGTCAGGTGAGGAGTGGCATTGCCCTCGAGCTTGTGCATGCAAAAGGAAACAGTCAGATAGCAGTCTCCAGGGCAGGCATCTAAAGAACTGCAGAAGGTGTATGAAAGATTAATTAGTAGGAAGCCAAGCAACTTGGATGGTATTAGAGTCCAAGAGAATCTTATAGATAGAATAACTTAAGCACAGCTAGTAAGCATGTTGCATAAATGGACAAGACTCTCATTTCTCTGTTCTAATATTTGGACCTTGCTCCAAATAGGTGGGTAAGAGCACTCAGATATATAACCAGACCCTGAGGTGATGTTAGGTCTTATATACTAGAAAAGTCAAACCTTGGGGGCCATTCATGGGAGAAGGACACCTCGTCATTATTCTTTGTATGATGCAAGCAGTGTGTTTTGAGGCCTTGAGTCCCAGGGACTTTTGGATGTCATTTCTCAGCCCTTGATTTAAGTAACAATCCTGTGGTCTTCAGATAATGGTAAGTGATTTCCACAAAAGCTTTTATGCCTTATCGTTGCTCACCCTTTAAGAAGTCTGGGACAAGATAAAATGAAAAAGATGCCTTTCTGGCAATTTCATTGCTGCTTTACTTCACACAGTGGATTGTGTGCTTTTTTGGGACAGACACTAAATATTGCTTTTCTCCTAATTATTTCCTCAGAGAGATAGCATCAAGTCTCTGACATTTAGTAATGATCCCTGCTATTATTTAGATATGTGTTGAAAACTGTGACTGCTATATGACTTCAATATTTGTTTTGTTTCTCAAAAGTCAGCAAAGGTAGAAAAAGTTTTAACAAGTCAGCCAATTCACCCTTCTCCCCCCATTTCCGGAATAACATCTAACACCTGCTGTTAGGTATTCTTATCTCTTTTTTCTTTTTACTCACAGCATAATAACAAGAATATATTAAAATCACTAATCATGAACAAGGCTGAGGAGAAGGCCATAACCTAGGCAGCATGATTTTTACAGTCTTAGTCGTTCTTTTGCCTAGATGAGCAACTGAGCAGAGGTAGCCCTGCCTGTGCTATTCAATTTAGAGTGTCTGTGAACGGTGGCCTTGCCATTGGGCAATAAACAGTCCACACAGTCAAACCTCATAGCTCTGAGCTAAGATACTACAAATATGCCCACCTAAGCACTATCCACATTGGGAATCTGCATGCTCTCCCTAAAGACTCAGGCTATATATTAAAATTTCATGTAAATTTTTATCCTATTCTAACATATGTCTAAGTTAGAAATCATGTTTTTAAATTGCTTACAATAGAGGAAAATTCATGCTCCAGAAAATCTCACCATGTTTAAAATCCTGTACGTTCTTGTACCCATGACACACTAAAAATGATGGGTAAACACAAAGGCGACTTCTATGGTGAGTAGCTATATGCAATTCCAGGGTCTGAAAATTCTATTTGTTTTGATTTGTGAGTCTGAGCTCTCCAGGGTTTGTGTATGGTTCCTCTAATGAACCAGCCAGCAGCCTCGAAAGAGGACAGCTTGTGAACCACAAGTGAGCCAATTTGTGTGCAAAGGAACAATTTATGTGGAAGGAAAACAAAAAGAACATTTCTATTTGATCGGTGTAGTATACTTTAGAGAGTGCTCTCACACTAGACTGTGAGCTTCTTCAAGTCAAAGATCATCTTTAATTTTTTATGTCCCCATTGTCATAGTTCATAGAAATCCTCAGTAAATATTTGTTAAATTAATGGATATCATATTTGGCACTCCTAACAGCACTATCAGTTGGAAAATATTGTCATTTTGCAGAGGATGGAACTAGGTTGACTGTTGACTTGCTCAAGGAACTATCGTTGGGCCCTGGCTTCTGTGACTCAGTTGGTTGAGTCTTATCCCATGCACCAAGAGGTTGCTGGTTCGATTCTCAGTCAGGGCACATGCTTGGGTTGCAGGCTTGATCTTGTAGGGGGCATGCAGGAGGCAGCTGATCAATGTTTCTCTCTCTCTCCCTTTCCCTCTCCCTCTCCCTTTCTCTCTCACTCAAATCAGTAAAAACATATATATTTTTAAAGTAACATTGTTAGCTCATGGTTGAACTGGGAAGAGGGAACTTGAACTCATAGTCACTGGTGCATCAACTATACACCATCCAAGACACCAGATACTTCCACATGCCCATATTCACACTTTCCTCTCTGTAACCACACAATTTCAAAGAAAAGGAAAAACATTTCACACACATTGCATTGTCTTTTCTGGATCAAATGCCTAGTTCGAGTAAAAGCTATTATCTAAATCCGGTAAATCTTCTTGTCAATTTGGGTTTAGTCAGACTTCAAGATGGAATGAGCAAATTATAGATGGCAGTAATAGAGTGCTTCTAAGGGGGCATTTCTTAGCTACTTTGTTCTATCTCTGGGAGTTCCATGTGGAAATGTTTTAATTCACTCAGGAAGAGAAACTAGAATGAGAAAGCCTGACTTGTAGTAGGAGCTCTGTCCTGACAGGCTTCTAATGATTTCATATTACTCTATCATGTGAGGCTGTAATTATTTGCATTGTACCAATGTAGCCCTACCAAGTCTTTCAGAAAGACAGTAGGAATGAGAATAAACATGCTTTCTCTTCTCTCTGGGATGGCTATCTTATCTGTATCATTAAAGGAATATACGCACACAAATGTGAAAATGTGTGCCAGATTCCCCATGGAATTTTCTATGATCTGCTTCCTCGTGTCCATATCCTGTCTATTCTTCAGCTATACTGAAATTCCCTCTTTCCTGACACTTTCTATGGCAATTCTTTCTCCCATAAGAGGTCCCATATCTGACTTCCTATAGCTCAGCATATGTTTGTTGTTTTTAACATCTGTAATTCACATACCATAAATGCATCCTTAGAAAGTATACACTTCACTCATCACAAAATTATGCAATCATCAACAACATCTAGTTGTAAAATATTCCATCCCCCTAAAAAGAAACCTTATATTAGCCTTTATTCCTGTTAGCATTTACTCTCCAACCTCAACCTTCTCAGCCCTAGGCAACCACTAATTTACTCTCTGCCTCTATGGATTTGCCTCTTCTGGACATTTCCGATATATTATACAACATGTGGTCATTTGTGACTGGAATCTGTTACTTAGCATAAGGTTTTCAGAATTATTCATGTTGTGGCATTTATCTGTATGGCATTCCTATTTATTATTGAATAACATTTAATTACATGGATATACCACTTTTGTTTATCCACTTATTGTTGATGGGCATTTGAGTTGTTTATACTTTTTTTTTGCTATCATGAATAATAATAGTTATGAACATTCATATACAGGTTTTTGTATATAACTACGAGTAGAATTGCTAGATCATATGGTAACTCTCTGTTTAACCTTTTAAAGATTTGTTAAACTTTTCCAAAGTAGCTGTACTATTTCACAATTCCATCAAAAATGAACGAAGTTTCCAATATCTCCACATCCTCACCAACACTTGTAATCATCTCTTTATTACTTTAGCTATCCTAGAGGATGTAAGCAGTATGCAATTGTGTTTTGATGTACATCTTTTTTATTAATAATGATGAGTATCTTTTCATGTGCTTAATGGCCCTTGTATATATATATTTTTATAAAACATCCATCTCTTTCAATGAATTCTTCTTAAATTGAGTTCTTTATCAAGTCTGAGCATAGGTATTCCCAGTTATCAGTTATATGATTTATAAATATTTTTCCCCATTCTGTGACTTGTCTTTTCACTTTCATGATGGTATTAGTTGTAGCACATTAATTTTAATGTAGACAAATTTCTGATTTTTTTTATCACTTGTGGTTTTGGTGTCATATCTAAGAAACCATTGCCTAACCCAAGGTCATGCAGATTTACTGCTGTGTTCTCTTCTAAAAATTTAAAGTTCTGGCTTTTATAATTAGGTCATTTTTGCATAAACTTTTGAATACAGTGTGAGGAAGGAGTCCAACTTCATTCTTTTGCATGTGGCTATCCAGTTTTCTCAGCATCACTCATTGAAAAGTCTATTATTTCCCCCACTGAATTGTCTTGGTATCCTTGTAGAAAATCAATTGAATGAATTTGTTTCTGGATTCTCAATTCTATTGCATTGATCTACATGTCTATACTTATGCTAGTACCACACTGTTTTGATTATAAGTTAAGTTTTAAAATCAGGAAGTGTGAAACCTCCAAATTTGTTTCTCTTTTTAAAGGTTGTTTTTGGCTATTCGGAATCCCTTGTAATCCTATATGAAATTTAGGATCAGCTTTTCTATCTTTGTAAAAAAAAAAAAAAAAAAAAAGCTATTGGGATTTTGTTAAGAATTGCATTGAATCAGTATATAACTTTAGGGAGTACTGTCTTCTCAATAGTATTAAGTCTTCCAATCAATAAGCATGGATGTCTCTCTATTAGTTTAATTCCTTAATTTTTTTGGCAATGTTTTATAGTTTTCAGTATGCAAGTCTTATGTTTCCTTGATGTCTTAGTCTGTTCAGGCTGCTATAATAAAATACTACCAACTGGGTAGATTATAAACAACAGAAATTTATTGCTTACAGTTTTGGAGGCAAGGAAGTCCAAGATCAAGGTGCCTACGTAGGTGCCTTCTAGTGAAGGTATATAGCATGAACCTTCTCACTACGTCCACATAGAGTGGAAGAAGCTAATAGTCTCTCAGGAGCCTCTTTTATAAGGCGCTAATTCCATTAAGTCACTAGCTCCATCCTCATGACTGAAGTACCTCTCAAAGAGTCCACCTGCTAATAATACTTTTGGGGGTTAGGATTTCAAATTATGGATTTTGGGAGGATACAAACAGAACACAGCACTTGGTAAAATTTATTCCTAAATATTTTGTTTTGATGCTATTATGAATTAAATAATTTTCTTAATTTATTAATTCATGTTCAAATTGTTCATTGCTAGTCTATAGAAATACATTCATTTTTGTTTCTTGATCTTGTATCTTGCAACCTTGCTGAACTTATTTATTAACTTTAAGAGTTTTCTGATAGATTCTTTAAAATTTTCTATTTACAAGATCATGTCATAAACAAATAGAAATAGTTGTTTTTCTTCCTTTTCAATCACAGTGACTTTTACTTGTTTTTCTTGCCTAATTGTACTAACTAGAATCCCCAGTACAGTGTTGAACAGAGGTGCTAAGAGCAGACATCCTTCTCTTGTTCCTGATCTTGGGGCAAAGCATTTAGTCTTTTATTATTAAACTAGAGGCCTGGTGCATGAAATTCGTGCAGGGAGTGTGTGTGTCCTTCAGCCCAGCCTGCACCCTATCCAATCTGCAACCCCTCAAGGGATGTCCAACTGCCCTCTCAAAATCCAGAACTGCTGGCTCCCAACTGCTCACCTGCCTGCCTACCTTATTGCCCCTAACTGCTTCTGCCTGCCAGCCTGATCACCCCCTAACCACTTCCCTGCCAGCCTGATTGACGCCTAACTGCTCCTCTGTCAGCTCAATTGCCCCTAACTGCCCTCCCTGCAGGCCTGTTCAACCCCAACTGCCCTCCCCTCCTGGCCTGGTACCCCCCAACTATCCTCCCCTGCAGGCCTGGTCACCCCCAACTGCCCTCCTCTGCCAGCCCGGTCACCCCTAACTACCCTCCCTTGCAGGCCAGATTAACCCCAACTGCTCTTCCTTGCAGGCCTGGTCCCTCCCAACTGCCCTTGCCTGCTGGCCTGATCACCCACAACTACCCTCCCCTGCTGGCCATCTTGTGGCCACATGGAGGTGGCCATCTTGTGTGTTGGAGTGATGGTCAATTTGCATATTACCTCTTTATTATATAGGATATGATGGTAGCTGTGGGTTTCTTATAGTTTAAGGAAATTTCCTTTTATTTCTAGAGTGTTGATTATTTGTATCATGAAAGGATGTTGGAATTTGTCATATGCTTTCATTGTTTCTATTGAGATGATCATATGGATTCTAGCATTCATTGTATGAGTATTGTATATTAAAGCCAATATATATTTAATATTGTATGTTAAACTAACCTTGAATTCCTGAGTGACATTTGACTTGGTCATGATTTTAATGCTTTTTAGATGTTTTGAGTTCAGTTTTCTAGTATTTTGGGAAGGATTTTTGTATGAACATTCATAAAGGATATTGGCCTATATTTTTCTTTTCTGATGATACCTTTGTTTGGTTTTGAAATCAGCATAGTACCAAATTTATAGAATAAGTTGGAAAGTGTTTCTTCTTTTGCTTTTTTGGAAGGTTTTGATAAATATTTGTATTAACTCATTAAATGTTTGGTAGAATTTATTTATAAAGCTATCTGGCCCTAGACTTTTCTTTTTTAAAAAAAAAATATTTTTATTGAGTTGAGAGAGGAAGGGAGAAGGAGGGAGAGAGAGAGAGAGAGAGAGAGAGAGAGAGAGAGAGAGAGAGAAACATCAATGAGGAGACGGAATCACTGATCAGCTGCCTCCTGCACATCCCACACTGGGGATGGAGCCCGCAACCCAGGCAAGTGCCCTGACCAGGAACCGAACCGTGACCTCCTGGTTCCTAGGTCGACACTCAACCACTGAGCCACGCTGGCTGGGCAGGCCCTAGACTTTTCTCTGGTGGGTGTTTTGTGGGTCAAGGAATTTATAGGCAGAGAAAACAATAAGATGTAATAGAATGTTGTGTTCAAAACAGAAAGCCAGGGTGGCTGGAGCTGAAGTGAATCCCCATTGCCTACATGTTAAAATGCAATCACCTTAGCTTCCCTTATGATTCTCCCTAATTGGAACTTGCTTAACTTCTGCAGCTTCACTCATCTACTGCCACTACTTCTGTAAGCATTGTGTATACTGAACTAATGATAATAATAGTTTTTCTCCTCCAAGCGCTATGATAAATCTATTACACAATCTCAATTAACCATTATATTCAGTTTCCCAGAAAGAAAGCACCTCTTTCCTGACTTTGTTCATGAAGCTTCTACTCCCCAGAATGCACTACACCTTTATTCATCCCTGCTCCCTCCCTGCCTCAGTCTTGTATAACTGAGAAACACATACTCGTGGTTTAACACTCACCTGAAGTGTCACCTTCACAATAAAGATTTTATATTTTTTAAAAGTATAATATTAGTGAAGGACATCTAACAAATCTGGGTACTTTTGTTCATCTGTTTCTCACATACACTATAAATCCTGTGATGGCAGGAACCATGTTTGATTTCTCTCTTTTCCCCAAATCTAGTAAACTACCTGTCACATTGTAGACACTAAATAAATATTTGTTGAATTATTAGGTAATCCAAGCTAACCAGAATAAGTTTTACCGCAGGATTTTAGATAACTGAGATGTTATTATACTTCTCTGTGCTTCTCACAGCAACTCATGCAACGTTGATAAATGCTCATTGAGACTATCTCAGCTGAATGACAAATTAATATTATGTGTGAGTAGCACATTTTGAATCCTTCAGTAAAAAGACACCATAAAAGCCTCAAAATAGCTGTAAAAAATAGAAATGATAAAATCTATTTTGATGGCATCCCTTTTTGAAAATATAAAAACAATTTTGTTGTGTTTTAAAACATAATTACACTTGAAGATGTTGGTGTAACAGAGCTGTGTTTGGGGATTCTGGCGATCATAATAATAACACAGCTTGATAGTAGGGTAGGGAAATCCATTTGAGAAGCTTTTCAATGACATGTTTTGTTTTGTGTATCTGGAAGCAACTCCCACTGCTGTTTACTTAAATGCCTTAGAATATAGAAAATCCAGGAGCACTGTGGGGTCCCCAAGCGAGGAAATATTTAGTGTTTCCGGGGGGTTTTATTGATTTGAGAGAGAGATTTGTTGTTCCACTTATTTATGCATTCATTGGCTGCTTTCTGTATGTGCCCTGACTGAAAATCAAACCTACAACCTTGGTATATCAGGGCGATGCTCTAACCGAGATACCCTACCGAGGCCCACTTAGTGTTTCTTACATTCTTCCTCTGTCACAAGACAAACGTGAGCAGGTGGAGTAACAGCATTGCCTGTAGCAGAAATACATGACCACCTCCCAAGCAAAGTCTGTGCTTTTTAACATTGACATTTAACATTTGAGATCTGTATCAGTTGGGGTTCTGCAGAAAATAGAACCAATAAGAGATACATATATTTTTATATGTGGATATATGTGTGTGTGTGTGTGTGTGTGTGTGTGTGTGTGTATGCCTATATCTATCAATTGATTGGCCAATCAATTGATTGATAATGATAGATAATAGAAGATAGATAGATAGATGATAGATAGATAGATAGATAGATGATAGATAGATAGATGATAGATAGATAGATAGATAGATAGATAGATAGATAGATAGATAGATAGATAGAAAAAAGAAATGTAATTGTGAGGCTAGCCAGTCTGAAATTTGTAGGCAGATTTGCAGACTAGAAACTCAAGCTAGAGTTGATGCTGCAGTCTTGTGTCTGAAATAGAGGCTGGAAACTCAGACAAGTGTCAGTGCTGCAGTCTTGAAGAAGTTCAACATTTCTGAGAAACATGTTTTTACTTTTCAGGCTTTCAACTGAGTGGATAAGGCTCATCCACATGGTTGAGGATAATCTCCTTTACTTCAAATCAACTGTTGACTTTAACCACATTTACATAACTTCTTCCCAGGGACATATAGATTAGTTTTTAATTAAATAATAATTAACTAGCATAGCCTAGCCAAGTTAATACATAAAACGAATCATAATTGTCACATAGCATCTGCCTCTCTCTCCCACTTTGTACCTTTCCATACCTGCTCATACCACACACCAGACTGCCAATGTGCACTTCCCTGCCTTTTGGTGCCTTCGCTGGTTCCTCCATTCCTGTTTTAGTCTCTCTCCTTCTCTATCTTGGCAGTCAGATTTCTCTTCTTCTTTAGGCCCTATACAAATGCCACTCGCCTTTCCAAATCTTGGCTGCTGTCCTGTTCAGATATCATCTCTTGGAACCCCCAACAGATTGCGTGGCAGCACAGTCACCTTGCTCTGTTTTGCATTATTCTGAAATGTATTCATAGCAACCTTCCCTGTGGCCCGAGGGAGTCAAGAACCGCCTGCTTTTTTGTTTTGTTTTTAATTTCTATCTTCCCCAGAGGGTATAGAGCGTTCATTCTTATGCCAATCTGTATACTCACTCCGTGCCAGTTCCTGTGCTCCCTCCTGGGGAATATAATGATTAATTAGAGACATCTTTAGTCCTCTGAGAGTTCACAGTCCAATGGGGGAGGCAAATTAGTAAACTGTAGGTGTCCATAAGTATTTGTTGAACTGAATTAATTTCTGCAATGGAAATATAGTCACTTTCCCCTCCGCATCTCCTTACCTTAATACTTCTACATACAGACATTAGCCAGAGCAGACATCTGGCTTCTCGTGGGCTGGGAAGCTCTGTCCTCATAAAACCTGTAAAGGATTGGTGTGTGTGGTATGATTGAGGAGCATCAGAGCAGTCAACTGGTCTAAAAATATCTCTGTTGCTAAGATGCAGTAACGCCTGATATGCCACCACTGGGAATCCATTCATTTGGGTTCAGAATTATCCTATTTCCAAATGTACCTGGGAGGGCTTACTCCATATATATGTCGATATCTCTTTCAGATGTCTTTCCCTTCCTTCTCTACCCCTGTGTTGTCTCCTCCTCTGTTAGGACTCAGCTCAATTGCCCTCCCTGGACAATTCCTACTATCCTGAGGAGTTAGGGGCTTCTGCTCTGGTGCCTGTGATTACAACATAAAATGTCCATACTCTATTGTTTAGCTGTTTATTATTTTCCTGAGTTCTCCACTAGACTGAACTCCTAAGGGGAAAAATGTGCTTTCCATCTCTGTGACCCCAACATCAAGCACAGGACCAAACACACAGAGGGATGCTCTGTAAGTGTCCCTGGAATGACTAGGTGATTCTTTGATAGAATGAGCCCTGAGCACATTTTGGGACAAGCTTGATAAAAGGGAAGTGAAGGACCGGACTGAGGGGGGGATGGAGGTGAAAAGGGGCCAGAGAGGAGCTACTTTTGTGCTTGGGGCCATCCTTGATCCTGCTATTCGTTCTTGTCCACTTTTTATTTCATTCATGGATAAAGAACTTTGTGAATTAAACATGCTCTTTTCTTTTGTCCCACAATACATGATCTGTAGCACAGCCAGCTGGCAGGAGTTCTTCTGGAAGCATTTGTTGAGTGTAAAGGTGCTACACATGCTTCATTTATGAAAGGAAAAAAATGCTTTAAAAACTCCTTTGTTTCGCTTGAACTGAGAACACAAACCTCTTATGTCTATCTCTTCCATCCACCCCTCTTTGCCTTTGCTCAAAGAATAAGCTAGTAAAGACAAGCAACAAAGTGTGTGTTTTTTCCCCAAATCTCTTGTGACTGCAAGGAAAACAGACCTACACAAGTTTTCTCAAGTAATAGGGCTGCAGTGTTCAGGATGCATCTAGGTTGGAGCTGAAATCAGCACTGGAAACCATTATGATCCGTTTCTCTCTCATTAGCTGAATAAGGCTCTCTTTCTAATACTGTCTGCTTTCTTGATAGAGTTGCTCCATTTTCCTCTTGCTCCTCTTCTTTTTTCTCATGTCTTCTGCTTACCTATACATTTCTGCTCCCTCACTGCATTATCTTGGCTGCCCCAGATGTCCATTAACTCATGACTTTTCAGCTCCGCAAATGTACGCCTCCAAAAAAATACTCTCTTTTTTGTTCTAAGTTTCATTTTTTGACAAATGCATTTTTAAAATTAGTTTTCAGCAGAGTTGATTCACAGATTGGTTAATTTTCCATAACACAACCAGGAGTTAATCATATATTGTAGTTACCTGTCTGAGAGTTATTACCTCTATTATTTATTGTATATTTATGTTGTTATATACATTATATTGTATTTATACATTTATGTTATAATATATATGTAATAGAGTTATTACCACTAGGGCAGAATTGTGTCTTCTATTGGTAGTATCCCCAGAACCAAAAATAAATCCTGATATCTATAGGTACTTAAAACAATGAATGAATGGCTAAATTAGGCTCTTGATTTCCTTGCTTCTTACTTACCCACTTCTAATCCACCTTCAAAAGAGTAATCTTTCCAAAACAAATGTCAAACCATGTTATTTCCTGCTTAAAATCATTAATGACATTTATCATTCAAATTAGTATGAGGAGATTTATTGCCTATTTCTCCAGATTTATTCCCTGCCCAACCCAATTTCTTGTACTTTATACTTCTAGAAAGCCACATTCATGAAATATATTATACTGTTCCATGTCCTTGCCTTTGCACATAGTGGAATCAGTAGAAATTGCAAAAATGTGACAGAATGGAGATGAATTAAGAGACAGGTTGATAAGATTGATTGATTGATTAACTAGAGTCCCGGCACACAAAATTCATGCACAGGTATGGTCCCTAGGCCTGGCCTGCAATCAGGGCCATCTTCCCCAGCTGCCTGCAGCCAGTCTCACTCCCCGCTACCACCCACCCCCATTTCCCCGTTTGCCATCGGGTGATCACTGCCTGATGGCCAGGAGAAGGGACCAAGAGGTCGGCTGTTCCCGCCCACTCACTGGCCACACCCCCGCCACAGGTGGCCATCAGGCAATCAGAGCCTGCCTCTGGAGAAAGGGACCAAGAGGTGGTCAGTGCACCTCATAGTTACTGGTCCAGCGGTCATTCTGGTCTTTCAGCTATTAGGGTCAATTTTCATATTAACCTTTTATTATATAGGATAGAGGCCTGGTGCATGGGTGGGGGCCAGCTGGCTTGCCCTGATAGGGGCCACAATCAGGGTGGAGGGGTCCCCACTGTGGGTGGGGCCAGCCTGGGCGAGGGGCCGCAGACAGTATGCAGATTGTCCACACCCCCGATCGAGGTGGAGGTCCCTGTTGGGGACAGGATTGACCTGGGCAATGGGCCACGGGTGTTTTACAGGCAGGTCATGCCCCTGATCAGGGTGGGGGTCCCCGCTGGGGTGGGGCTGGCCTGGGCAGGGGGCTGGGAGGGGGTTGGCTGGCTAGTCTCACCCCCCCAATTAGGCTGGGTTCGCTGGCCACAGTGGGCATCATAGCGACCAGTCATTATGGCGTTATAGTCGCTGGCTTTTTATTTATATATAAATAATATTAATGTAACTAATGTGTAAATCTCACAAAACCTAATTTGCCCACTGCAGCTAAGCCCTTGCTATGCTCTTGTTAGTGTAGATTAAAAAGTGGCATTTGTGTTTTGATCTGGCTTCAGATCCAGTAGGACTGAGTGACAGGAACTTACCAGGATGAGTTCATTGGTACATGAACAATTTCATCCTTTTTCAAACTCAGTAGCTATTATTGTGACTAACAAAGCAACTCTTATGAATTGAACACAAACAAGAAGTAGTCAGGAGAGTGTTTATGATGCCATCATAAATATTTATAATAGGGGCATGATGCAATGTTTTGTGAGATGTGGGTAACAAAAGGTTAGACTGTTAATGTTTATTTAGATCAGTTTATTAAACACCTGAAACTTATATAATGTTTTTTAATTCACTCATTTATTATCCTAATCTTCAATCTCCATTGGACCATTATCTTAAGCTTGCATGCATTCTACAATATCTCCACCCTTACTATTCCCTCTGTAGACCTCACATTCTCTACCAGAAACAGCCCCATGTGTCTTCTCCATAATAGCAAAGCCCAAGAGTTGTCTATGCTCATTATCTCTACTTTCTCATCTGATATTCTGTCCTCAGCCAACATATATCTGGTTTTTATCTCAAAACTCCACTAAAATTGCTTTTATGAAGGTAATTAGAAACCTTTCCTCTTTGAAGCAGTCTTCTTCACTTGGCTTCATGTATAGTATATTCCACTGGTTTTTCCAACCACCTCACTGGTTTTTTCTCCTCCAGACTTTGAAGAGTCCCTGCTTAGTTCTTGTTTCTCATCTTTTCTTTGTCTACACTCACTACCTAGATAATCTCAACCAGATATCACTTTTCAATATTATCTGCAAACTGCAAATACACACAATTATATCTTCAGCTTAGTTCTCTCCCCAAGCTCATAGCTTGTATACCTAAGAGTCTTCTTAACCCTCTCTAGATAGGCATTCTCAACCTTAAATTCCTAAAGGAAAACTCTGGAAAACACTGCTCAATTGCCATTATGCCCCTTCTCAGGAAGTCAGGCAAAATTCATCTAGGTGCCATAGACAAACACCTACATGTCATCTTTGAAGCCTCTCTTTCTTCAGGTCAATCAATATCCTGTTGATTCTCCCTCCCAAATGTACCTGGCATCCTAGTATTTATTACCTCCTCTACCTCTACCAATCTAGGCAAAGCCATCATTATCACCAGCCTAGATTTCTGAAACACCTTTCTAATAGGCTCCCTGCTTCTTCTCTTTTCTCCTTTTGCAGTCAGTTCTCTACTCAACAGCCAAAATAATCCTTTTAAATGTAAAATGATCCAGAGGGATTCCTTTCTTATTCTAATTAAATTCACAGTTTCTTCCAGCACCTATAGGGTCTACAGGGTCTAACTCCTGCCATGCTGCCCAAGTTCCTTTGTACGTTAGGGTACTTGCACATACTGGTCCTGTCTGGAATATTCTTCTACCACATTTTCACATGATTTGCTCCCTCAGTTATTTCTAATTCTATGCAAAGGTGATCCTTTCCCCAACCTTCCTATATCTTCTTTTCCCTTAACTCACCTTATTTCTCCTTAGTCAATTACTGTTAATATATTCTATATTTGCTTAATCCTTTATGGTCCCTATTTTTGTCACTAGACTATAAATCCAAGAGTATATTTAAGTGTAAGTGCCCCCCAAAATTTGTTGAATAAGAAAATGAGTCTTGAATATGAATTTTTTGACTGGAGGTTGAGTACTCTTTTCATAAGTCAAGGGCCATGTAAAAAGTAATCATCTTT
Source organism: Myotis davidii (assembly GCF_000327345.1). Taxonomy (NCBI): domain Eukaryota; kingdom Metazoa; phylum Chordata; class Mammalia; order Chiroptera; family Vespertilionidae; genus Myotis; species Myotis davidii. Next base: position 3,994,930 of record NW_006297573.1, read on the forward strand.
CTTATTTTTTAATATCCAAAATATTCTGAGGAAATAGTTTGAGAACCTTGATTTCAGATTCTCCTAAATAAGTGAAAATATAGTATGTTAAAATAATTATGTAATTGCAGTTTAGATTGGTAAGATGTGGGCTTATGATAGGGATAACAGTAGCATTCCATCGGCTCAGAGTCATCTCACATAAATGTTTCACTATGTGGATTTAGACACAGTGCCAAGAGTGGATGGGAAGACCACCCTCAAAAATAGGACTTCATAGATTTTTAAACTTGGACACAGTGAAACTAAAAGAGCAAAAGAGGAAAGATAAGTTTATTAAAGCCACTAAAGATAATTTTCATGTAAAATCATAGATACTGGGATTTTGGACACAACCTATTGTAATCTTGAGGGTCCCAAGCCCTAACATTCTAGGTTAGTGTCTTCTTTGTCCCCTGTAGAGATTAGTTTGAAAACATTCACAATTTTCTTTATTACTCATGAACTCAGTGCTCCCACACTTGCCTGGAAGACACTTAAAATTACTTCAAGAAGCCTGGCTGGTGTTGCTCAGTGGCTGAGCATTGATCTATGAACCAGGAGGTCATGGTACCATTCCCAGTGAGTGCACATGCCCAGGTTTGGGGCTCAATCCCCAGTGGGAGGTGTGTCAGTCAATGATTCTCTCTCACCATTAATGTTCCTATCTCTCTCTCCCTCTCCCTTCCTCTCTCTGAAACTAATTAAAAAAATATTAATTTTTTTAATTACTTCAAGAAGATTTACAATAGAATAGGGCAGCTCCATCTTTGTGCACCTACTATTTGTCCAGCATTTTAAGTTTATTTCCTTATGTGATCTTTACATTCCTGGAGTAGGCATGTAATTATAGTGGACATTTATAGTTTTTTCTGCCCAGAATAGCTTCCTTTCCTTCTAAGAAATACCTTTTCCTCAACCAAACACTAGATGTTTTAATAGGGACTTTGCATATAGCTCTCAACTTGCCAGATATTATCATGTGACCAAAGATAAGCCAATTAGATGAGTCCTCACACAGGATTTTTTATAGTTAGTGCTTAAGAAAACACATTCTTTCTTCTAGTCACAAGGCAGTAAATCATGGTTCATGACCACATCCCACTAAGATCCTATTTGGAGGAGCTTGACTGAGAGAATTTAACTGACAAAGAAGAACAGAGGTACCCCAGAGGCAGAGAGACCCAAAGGATTTGAATCCTATTCTGTCTTCCTTGAAGTTGGCAACTACCTCTATTCTTTCCATTTTTTCCAATGGTTTCATTATATGAACCAATAGTTGCCTTCTAAAAAAAACTTATGTCCATTTTAATGGTATATTTGGAACTTGAAATTGCAGGAACCCCAAATAGTACTGTATATTATCTCAGCTTTATAGAAACAAATACCAAGGTATAGGAAAATTCAATTACTTGTCACTTGTTAAGTGGCTAAATGATATTTGAATTTAGGTCTGTAGGCTTCTAACCACTGCCCTCTACTCCATATTGCCAATTCTTTCTATTCCTCTAAAGGGGTTAGAACTCACTAATTTAACACATGACACAGCCTATTTAGGTTTTTGTTGTTGTTGTCTGTTTTTTAATGGATACAAGTATTTTATGTAGTTATAGAAAAAAATTCTAGCTCTTCAAGTACCCCCACACAAGTCTCTGCTTAAGTTTCTTTATTTGTAAAATGACCAAGTTGAACTCTATAACTTCTGAGATTTTTTTTATGGAAAATTTTCTAAAGTCACATTGATTCTTAGTGCCTCTGAAGATTTAATTATACTGACTGTGCCTCTAAGATTTATTTAAATACGAAAACAAAGAGCCATCAAGAGGAGGTGCCGCCATCGGAGTCCGTGATCAGGAGCCAAGTTGGCTCTCGGCCCTCCGGCAATAACACTAGAGTGGTGCTGTCAGAACATCAACGCATTGTTATTTCCAGAACAGAGTCCTATTCTAAAGGGCATGTGTGCATTTTCAGGAAGGAATTTAAAAAATAGCCAGAAACAACCAATCTTCTGAAAGATGAAAAGGCAGTTCTTATTTTTCTTTCTTGAAAATTATTATATACACTCCCAAATTTTGGAAACACATTGTGTTGGAATAGTTGCTTTAAGCTCCCCGCCCCCTTTTGGCGGGGGGGGGGGGGGGGGGACACTAATGGGGGGGGGGGGGGGGCATCCAAACTGGGTGCTCAGCAACACCCACAGAACATCTGGAGCTCTATAGATGACCACATCCAGAGGTAAAATCGGAACAGTGCAGCTCGTTCCAGCACCAACATGCACAAAGAGGCGCAGGAATGGAAACCTGAACAGAAACAGACACATAGACACACACACACACACACACACACACACCCTGACCTTTGCTTTCTTTAGAATGTAGCCTCTGACTGGGTGCCGGGAAGTTGCCCTATGTAAAAGCCTTTTCATAATCTCCCAAGTCTAAGGTATCAAAATAATCTTCTTCTGAATGCATTTCTGGTTTAACACAATTCTTTGAATAAAAGAATCAATTTTTCTTTTTAGAATATCTTTTCCACAGAAGCTGGTATTCTTTTTAAATTCATATTCATATTTATATTGCTTACCAGGTGTTTTCATGCAAATCAACTATTTATCTGCCAAACCTATGTTGTTGGTAGTAGTATTATTTATGTATTACCTATTTGTCTTCCATCATCACAGCAGCTCTGTTATTATTTGCTTTTAAAGATGAAGATACCGAAGCTCCGTGGTATAGATGAGCTATCCTAAGACACACAGCCACTAAGTGGTGGGACTGGCATTCTACTCAGGCTCAGGACAGTGCAAAGAGCAAGGGCTTTAGAACCAAACATATCTGGGCTAGAATCCCAAATTCGTCTACTAGTTTTGTGACCTCAAGCAGGTGACTAAATCTTTTGGGTCTTTGGGTCTATTATTATTAAAATTAAGTTAGTGATAACAAAATTATAAGCTTCTCTGTAGTAATAAATGAGAAACCACATAAAGCCTTTGACACTCATCCCCGCCAATGTGAGTACTCATCCGTGCCAAGTAGGTGTCTATCAGATGGCTCCAGTTTTAAGCCAAGAACTTTTGACTGCTGCAAGAAATGAAGTGCCCTGTCCGGTGCTCGTATGTGAAGGTCTTTGGGAGCTCCAGACTTTTATAGGATGAAGCGGTCAGTACTGAGGTGCCTTGAGGGCCCAGGGATTTTCTACCTCCTCACTGTATCCCTATTGAAAACGGATGCACAGGACAAGCTGGACCTTCACGGGGCCCTTCAGTGGAAGGTTCGTGGGTTTCCCTACTTTGCTTCCTGCCATTCTGGTGTCTCTGTAATCCTACACACAAATAAAATACAATGTGATCAAGATTACAGTAATAATGTGTCCATAATTCCAAGCAGGGGAAAGAGGCTGTTCTATACTTTGTTGATGCTGTCATCCGATATTAGAGTTGGTAAACCCTGTTAGCGTATGCTCACATCTTGGACAAACCAGCTATCTTCTCCCTGTTCCGTGACTACAGAGCTCGGTTTGCTGCCCATCTGTATTGGCTTCTAGTCACAGTGTGTGGATGAGGTGGTGCTGGGCCTTAGATAAACTGAGGAGTGAGTCAAGGATTCACTAAGGATTATTAGTCATTAGTGTAATGGGTGGATGAATTATCTGTCATATTTTCTCTGTAAGAAACAGAAGATCCAATTTAATGTGACTTGCAGTGTGGTCACGAATAAGTTCAGTGTTTAATATTTTAACGTGAGATAATAGTACAGGGTTATCGTAAGGATTAAAAAACAATAAGTTCAAAATGCGTACTTAACCCAATGTTTGACATATAGTAAGTATTCAACGAAGGTGAACCATTTTTGTTGTCATTGCTGTTTTTCTTAGTGAGGTTCAGAAGCAGAATACAACTTCTCATTTATATAATCACCATGAAAACTTTTTGCCAAGCCCACTGTTTTTAATAAACATTTTCTCAAGAACTATAATTTTTACTAGAAGAACACTACCTTAGACACCAAAGAACTGTGCTCAAATTCCTTCACTTTCTCTTACTGGGTATAGAATTGGGCAGCTTCTTAAAAATATATATATATTTATATGTATACATAGAGAGAAAAACATTGATGAGAGTGTAACATCAATCAGCTACCTCCTGCATGCCCCTACTGGGAATTAAGCCTGAAATCCAGGCATGAGCCCTGACCAGGAATCAAACCAGTAACCTTTCAGTGCATGGGACGATGCCTAATCAACTGAGCCACACTAGCTAGGGCAAGGATTGGGCAGTTTTTAATTCTCCCTGAGACTCCTCTGCCAAATGGAATTAACAATACCTGCCTCAAATGTTCTTGTAAGTGGTAGGTAAGCTTGCATGGGTGGCATAGTACCTGATACACTAATGTTTGTTGAGATAAATCTGGGACTCAGTTTACCTTCTCAAAAGACTGTGAAGAGGATTAAATACAATGATAAATGTGAAAGCACTTTGAAAACACTAAAGTACTACATACATATAATTATTAGTAGTATTATTAATCCCTTATGGCTATTATTTTCAACTAGAAGTCTGGTGCATGAAATTCATGCACTGGGCTGGGGGTAGGGGGTGTCTCTCAGCCTGGCCTGCACCCTCTCAAGTCTGGGACCCCTTGCTCCTTACTGCCCGCCTGCTTGATGCTCCTTACTGCTCAGCTCGCTGCTCCTTAGCACTGCCGTGGAGGTGGGAGAGGCTGCCACCACTGCCGCTGCGCTTGCCAGCTGTAAGCCCAGCTTCTGGCTGAGCAGTGCTCCTCCTGTGGGAGCACAATGACCACCAGGGGACAGCTCCTGCATTGAGCATCTGCCCCCTGGTGGTCAGTGCACATCATAGCAACCAGTTGTTCTGGTCGTTCTGCCATAATGATTGCTGGGTTTTTATTATATAGATAATAATACTTTTATTGCTATTACAATAATTGTCATTACAACTATTGGTTCTACTCTTGTTATTTCTAAATCAAATAGTATAGATTCTGATTTTTCATATCAAAAAAAAATACTCATATAAGGAGGTTAGAGGCCCAGTGCATGAATTCGTGCATGGGTTGGGGCAATTGAGGCTAATCGGGCCTGCTGGCCAGGGGAGGTTGGCCAGCCATAGGAGGTTGGCTCTGGGAGGTCACTGACTTCCAGGGGGCAGCTCCTGCATTGAGCATCTGCGCCCTGGTGGTCAGTGCGTGTCATAGTGACTGGTCGACCAGTCATTTGGTTGCTTAGGCTTTTATATATATAGATGACTTAGAAAAAACTTCAAAGTCTTCAACCCATATAATTTTCTTCAGAGACATATTTATTATAGGATACTCTAGTCACATTTCAGCATGTAAAATTGTTCCTGAGCAAAATAATTTTAATTTATTTTATTTTTTTAATGTTTTATTGTTGGAAGTCCCCTTTTTTCTCCCATTGATCCCTTATAGCCCACCCCCACCTTCCAACCCAGGTCTCCACCACCCTATTGTCTGTTGTGTCCATGGGTTATGCATATAAGTTCTTTGGTTGATTTCTTCCCACTCACCCACCCACCCTTACCTTCCCTCTGAGATTGAGCAAAAGAATTTTTTAAATGTCATTTAAAACTAGTGAGGTTAAACATCTATAATAATAAAAGTGTAATATGCTAATTAAACTGGACATCCTTCCAGATGAAGCCTGAGCTGTGAGGGCCGAGGCAAGCCACCATGGCTGTGAGGGCCGAGCCCCTTGCATGAATTTCGTGCATTGTGCCTCTAGTAATGATATAAAATGTATTGCCCTGTGTAAGTACTTACAGGCTGTCTAGTTGCCTATCAGACTTCAGACTTTCAGAGCCAGCCTGCGAAAGATCTCCAGCCATCGCTGGTGCGTAACTTATTCCTAAATGAAACAGCCTGCTCTGGTGATGTTGTTTTGGTGGCTTTCATGCTGTTAGCTGTGGATGGACAGCCTATGTGTTTTTATGCTTTCGAATAACATTTATTCTTGTTGCTTTCCCCCCAGGTGAGCTTAAGCACAAATCTTGAGATGTGTTGGTCTATAAAATATGCAAGTCTCTGCCATCATTCATTCCTCTCCCCATTATTCCTGATGTTGCCCAGCCTTCTCAGCTGGAAGCCAGTATTCACTCCATCAACAAGTCATGTTTTAGAAATAACTTCAAAGGAGAACATTTGCAGACAAAAATCTGAAGTAATGTATTTCACTTGTACGGCTGTTTTTCCCATGCTGAGGAATTTCTACTACCAGTAGTTTAGCTCTTATTAAGAGATCAGTAATATCTGTTACAGTCAGTAGAACAGTAGAGCATGCTGCACATGAAAAATAGTCAGATGACTTATGTTTGGCTCCGATTTTGAGATCTGCTAAATGAGTGACCTTGAGCAAGCTGTGTTTCTCAGACTTAGTTTCTTTAACTTCCATTTGAATCCCTGCACAGCCACTCTATCTTACTAACTGTGTCCCAGGGCTTCATTATGATTAAAATGCAAAAATTAAAACAAAAATTAAAAAACCCTCTCCTGTTTCTAAGGACACTATTAAAAAGTGAAAAGATAGCCATTATAATGGGAGAAAATATTTGTAAATCATACATCTAATAAGGGAGTTATTTCCAAAATATACAAAGAACTCCCACAACTCAACTATAAGAAACCCAATAACCCAATTAAAAATGAGCAAAAGATTTGAATAGACATTTCTTCTAACAAGATACACAAGGGGCAATAACCACATGAAAATATGCTCAACATCATTAATCATTAGGGAACTCAAGTCAAAGCCACAATAAGATACCACTTTACACCCACTAAGATGGCTTAAAGGTGAAGGACAGATAATAAATTTTGAAGAGGATGTGGAAATCAGAACCCTTGTACATTGTTGATGATGTAAAATGGTACAGCCACTTTGGAAACAGTTTGTCTATTCCTCAAAATGTGAAATACACAGTTATGATATGACCCAGAAATTTTACTCCTAGGAAAAATAAAATTTTACTCCCCGAAAAGTGAAAACATACATCCACACAAAAACTTGTATGTGAGTGTTCAGAGAAGCATTATTCATTCATAATGGCCCCTGAAATAAAATAACTCAGGTGGCAATCAACATAAACAAAATGTGATGTATTTATAAAGTGAATATTTTTCAGCTACAGAACGCAATGAAATACTGGTACACACTATAAAGTGAATGAATCTTGAAAACTTTATGTTAAATGAAAGAAGCCACACGTTGGATGATTCCATTTATATGCAATGTTCAGAATAGGTAAATTGATAGAGACGTAAAATAGGTTAGTAGTTGCTAGGGGCTAGGGAAAGGATAAATGGAGAGGGGTTTCTTTTAGGCATGATGAAAATGTGCTAAAATTGGATAGTGGTGATGGTTGTACAAGTGTAAATATACTAATAACTAGGGAATTGGACATTTTAAAAAGTTGAAATTTATGGCATGTGAATTATATCTCAATTAAATTATCTTTTAATGAACTTAAGCTTTTTGATAACCCCATGGGATTGAAAAAGAATATAAGGGGGCTTTTATTCTGTTTCCAAGAGTAAAAGCCTCAGCTTACTGTGATTGTGATGGTGAATTAGTTATGTGTATCGTCTTTAAAATTCCCCGTATCAGGACTTCCCAGATAGCATTTGCTAATTTTATGTTTTCTTTCTAATCTAAAAACAATCCTTTATTAGCATTCTCAAAAGCCATCTGCTGTCTGATTGGATTAAATAAACCACATTCATCAGAGTCTCTCTTCTCTGGTTAGTCCTTTTCAACAATTATATTTGCTGCTGAAAACCACCAGAGAAAAATAAAGCTTTTCCTCTGGGAGAGCTACCTTGAACATTCACCCTGACCCAAAATATTATTTTGATGGAAACAACTTTTATTTAACTATAAACTAGGCCAACTATGTTCTTTCATGTTAGCTATAAGCCTGCAGACTGGCATTTGTTTTATTACTCTATTTATTAATTAATTTTTCAATGAATACTTATTGAGCACCTACTTTGTGCTAGGTTCTAAAGTGGCACTGGCAATAAAGTAGTGGGGAAAATACAGGAATCTTGTTTCTTTTGGCGTCATGCTAATGGGAGGGCACAGATAATACACACAATATATAAATAAAGTATACATGTTGAAGGTGATAAATAATAGAGCCAGGTAAAGAGAGTACTGGAGTGGGGGCGATCATTTGAGCAATGGCCATGGGAGTGAGCCATGGAGTGAAGTAGGGAAGAGCATTTTAAGCACAGAGAATACCCATTCAAAAATTCCTGAGGTAGAAGCATGCCTGGCATGTTCTAGAAATGACAAAGGGTCAGTGCAGCTCAAATAGAGTGAGGAAGGGGAAAGCTAGTGAGCAGTGAGTTTAGGGAGATGGTGGGGCCTCTATCTAGGGCCTCACAGACCACGGTAAGGATTTTTGCTCTCACTTTGAATGAAACGGGGACCGATCGGAAGGTGTTCAGCCAGTGAATGATATGACCTGAGTTAGGTTTTCGCAGAATTTCTCTGGCTGCTATCTTGAAAATAGACTGTAGGGGGCAAGGACACAGGAGAGAGGACATTAGAAAGTTGGTTTTCATGTCTAAGTTTTGATGGTCTGTGAACCTATATAAATATATTTTTATACCTGCTGCTGCCATTGCATAAAATGAGTCCTCTCCTAAGGTTAGCTTCTCTGAGACATTGTGAGGTTTGGGAAGTTGAAATGTGGAGACAAATCTGAAATAAAGAATCAGCTGTCCCTTCTAGGAGCACAGATCCCATTAAAATGTGATTGTAAACCAGTGTTTGTCAATGTGAACCATAGCATTGATCAAATTCTGCCCATAAATCCAGAATGCCGACCGA
>NW_006297573.1:4003942-4019177 GCF_000327345.1 Myotis davidii
GTCTTTGGGATATAACTTGTCTCTCTGGGAGATGCCTTTAGTTTTTAAGGGATCTGAAAGTCTTTGAACCTATTACTGCTGTGCTGTATTAATGATGATCCCAGTTGCCATCAATGGTTATTGTTGTCTTCCTGGGCTGGGGTGAAAGTTTAAATACACAGCAGCATGCTTAGAGCAGTCAGGGGTGTTGGTCCCAAACCTGGACAAAGTTGAATTTGTTATTCCAGTCACACTGTTATTTCTTTATGTAACATAGGCATTTGCTTTGCTCTGTAATCTCCTGCAATGAAAAGGACTTATAATCTCTCCAGGCTTTTCCTCTTTGTTGTGGTCTAACATATGTCATTCAGGAAATCTGACCCCATGCATTAGGTGTGCTTTCATCGTGCTCTGAATGGGCTAAACAATGCAGAAGGAGCCAGATAGGAGGTTTGCTAGCTCCAAATGCAGTGTAAAAGGTAGAAAGGGAGAGAATTTCTTTGATTAATCTGATCACTCCCTTGGTGAAATGAAAACCCGGAAACATGCTGACATATCACCAGGCATGGAAGAAAAAAGGCAAAATGAGAGAGAAAACAGAGGTTGCTGTTTACAGGGAGATTTTTCAGCAATTTTAGACACTCAAATACTTTCCTTTCCTAAAGTAAATCAGAAGAAATGCTGCACACACCGAGGGAAGCTATCATTCAAATTTGACTGCAGATCGATTTCCTCGTTTGATATCTAAAGGAAACTACTGGTGATGTTCCAGTTGACTGCTTATAGGTGAATGCTAAGTCATTTGTATGCGTATCGAAAATGATATCTACTCTGCCATGGGAAGTGGCATGCCATCGGAAAGAAAAATAAAAGGACAGCGAGCTAAGCAATAACTATGTGGCAGCAAGAACACAGGGAAATGGATGAAAATGAGCTGAGTTTCTGAGTGTTGAGATCCTGAGAGAGCACCAGCTCTTTAGGATGTTGCGCGTTGCTGATTTGCCTCCTCCCCGGCGACATTCGTGGATCTGGTAGGTGCTGGTAATGCTATGAAGAGCAAACTTTATCTGGCCGTCCGGGAATAGAGCTGGGACACTTTCTTATTTAAAATCATTGAATAATAAGAAATTAATAAGTAATAATACTGGGGAACCTGTTATACTGGGGAAGCTGTAATGCTTTGTAAAATTATCTGACTTTTAGGAAAACTTCTTTGAGTACATGCAAAAATTAAAAGTTCTTTACATTATCCCTTTTTAAGTTAGAAGAATAGGTAGTGAATTGAGTGGAGTTTTTCTGCAAGAACAAAGTCTCTGTTTCCTCAGGGCAGGATAAAATTTGTGAATGATTTTAATTTTTCTCCTCTAGAATTTTAAAATGAAAGTATTTTTGAAAAGGATTTCTCAATCAGACTCTTACAAAAAGAAATACACGGTAATGAGCCATTACTATAAATTGGAAAAATTTTTAACTACTCTCATATATATATCTTATGTGCCTTACGAATAATTGAGTATTTTTTAAATCTTGTTTTTTAGACTATGGGAGAGAAGCAAATTATTTTCCATTGTTTTAATATTTCTATTTCCTAAGAACTGCGTCTTCATTTTGAGAGTTAAAACAGTAAGAAACAAGGAATTGTGGGTGGGAGAGAGAGAAGGGGTGCCACAGGCTAGAACCATGCAATGATTCGTGTGATTTACACTGATTTACTCTGTCGTCTCATATTCCCATATTACATGTACATCAGAACAGAGGAGTATACACTTGCATTTTAAGCGTAGGCATTATTTGTTTGGGAATTATTTAATTTTCCAACTGCTCTGAATGCCAAGGCTTCTTAGAGGGCAGAAATTATGGCTGGCATGATTATTTTGCACAGTGCCTAGCCCAAGCTTCAGATAGTACATTCAACAACTACTTTTGGTGGAGTTGCTGAGTAAATCAGAAAAGCAAAGCACTCTTACTCTTAACTTTGAGCATAATGAGCTCTTATAAATTAGGCCACCGTTTTTCCAGATCACATTTTTTTTTTCCTATGGTCAATTGAAAATGTAGGGGACATGAAGAAAAAAGGAGCCTAGAATTTTTACTCTACCAATCAAAAATGGAATTCAACAGACAACTGGGTCAAAAACAAGCCCTTCACCCCATTTTCATAGAACTTCAATTGAAGGCAGTCATGAACTTTATGGAGTAGAACATTAGTGGTCTGTGAAGATGTAAAAAGGAAGTGGTTTCTTAACACTAGAAAATACTTGGTTAGATGGAAAGTAGGTTTCTTGATGGTTTCAGAACTATGAGAATCAACTAATATTGTGAATTTCCAAAAAGAGGCTATACTTAAAAGGAAAAGGTACTTTAAATTTATCTAAGATAAAACCTGTTTTGAGGGTTGAGACACTTACTATTATCTTAATGGGCCTTTGGAAAAGAGCTTGGGAAGTGTGATGTTTCCGTGAAATAAACACTGCCTAGGAAACTGGATTGGTATGGGCAAACCTATTTCATTCTTTACCAACTGTCCGACCTTTTTCAGGTCTGAGTGCCAATTTTCTTGTTTATAAATGGAGTTATAATGCTTCCTTGAAATGTAGTGAAAATTAAGTGAATTGAATCACCTGAGTTACTAGCACATATACAGCACTCAGTAAATACTGAGTTCACATTAAGAATTAAATATGAAATATAATATAGTTATGTGTCTGATTTTGGTGTTTAAATGAGGTGTACAATATTTAGCACAGTGCCTGATCCAAAAAATTAAGTCAGTAAATATTAGTCTCTTTACTGCTTGATCACCTTCACATTATAAATTGGTTAGCATTCTGTCTGATCATCCAGATTTTTAATAATGATATGCTATTTAAATCAACTTTTAAAAAATTCTACTTATCCATTAAAACAGCTGATGCATTCACACTTCCAACATACATTTATTGAGCACTTACTATATACTAAGTACTGTGCTATGCTTCTGAGAACCAAAGTTCTGAACCATCAGATAGAAAAAAATCCACAAATAAACCAACAATTATAAATCAGTGCGTTAAAACAATCATAGATGTGTGCAAAGCCTGCGTTAGCTACATCTATGTCAGATTGGAGCAAAAAGGATGTGACCCATAATTAGAATTCTGATGGGATAAGTAGGCCATAAATAGACAGAGATCAGAAGAAAAACCTTCCAGTCATAACACAGCTTAGCATGATTCATTTTAGGGGAAAAAACTGTTGCCATTCCAAATCATAAGAAAGGACATGATTGCCTCAGACAATGCTAAAAGGGCAGACAGAGCTAGATAAGCTTTTATAATAGACTAGAGGCCCGGTGCATGGATTCGTGTACCAGTGGGGTCCTTTGGCATGACCTGTGGGGATCAGCCAAAACCGGCAGTCCAATGCTTCCTGCCACTCCTGCTTGACGCTCCCACTCATCCTGGTACCACTGCACCAGCCATGAACCTGGCATCTGGTGCCAGTCAGCTGAGTGGCGCTCCCACTGTGGGAGTGCACTGACCACCATGGGGCAGCTCCTGCATTGAGTGTCTTCCCCCTCATGGTCATTGCACAACATAGCGACCGACCAACTGGTCGTTGGGTCACTTAGCCTTCTATAAACTATAATAAAAGCATCATATGCTAATTAGAACAGGCATTCTTCCTGACATCCTTCTGGATGACCTTCCAGATGAAGCCAGGGCTGCGAGGGAAGCCCAGATCCCAGGTGCCAGAGGAAGCCAGTGCCAGCAGGGGGAAGGAAGGCCTACTCTTGCATAAATTTCGTACAGCAGGGAAGGACATAGCCAATGTGTGGGGTCAACCTGGAGGAAGAAACTGGTTAGGCTGTTTTCTGTGGAAACAAAGGGGCTTCCATAAAAGTGGAGTTGTATTCTATTTTTTGAGGACAAACTTCAGGCAAGTGTTGCTAAACCCACATGAGTCTATATGTGTTTAAAATTTCTGAGAGGACCCCATGGCTCAGGTCAACTCTTAGATGGCAATTTGCAACAATCAAAATGGAACATCACAATTAGACTGTTGAATTTTAGGTGGTAGAATGTTTTTAAGGTTGAACAATTAAGGCGTGGAAACCTGCCTAATTATCCTTCTAAGCCCTCTATCTGATAAAGGTTTAGCTCTTTTTATATAACTCCTTAAGTGTCAAGTCAAATTTATTTTTTTCCAGTTGAACTCATTTGACTTACATAGTTTTTGTTACATTACTTGTATTTTCTTTCTATTGAACTATAGCTAACAGTGAATTCAGGTGAAAAATAAAAGCTCTACATTTTCACCCACATCAATGAATTATATGTAAACAACCACTTAAATGCCATAGTGGAGCCAAACTTTAAAGAAACCCGAAGGTAAATCCTCTAGTGATGAGAAGAATTATTTTTATAGTAAAATTACTTACCAATTTGTTTTATATGTATCTATGTTGAACTTCATGATTCTCTAAAGCAGGGCACACCTACATGTAGTGTGGTTAGTAAGTGGGATATGGGCTTAACCTAAAGCCGTGTTGCCTTCCATGCCAATCATATCAGAAGCTAAGTTATAGAATTGTAAATGTTTCTAGAAATCAGTAAATACTTGTTTATTCTTTGAAATAATGGAAAATCTATAGAGCCTGACCGACTGCGTTTGTCACCGTTAAACACTGCACGGAAACCAATGTTCAAAATGGTATGAAAGATCATCTTTGACAACCATTAGGTTACAATCCTCTTTGCAGTTTTGTTGTGAAGAATACTCTTAAAAAAAAAGAATAGCTTACTGATTTTTAGAGAGAGAGGAAAGGAGAAGGGAGAAACATCCATGTCCGTGTGAGAGCACAACATGGGCTGCCTCCTGCACACCCTCTCCTGGGGATCAAGCCCCCAACCCAGGCCTGAGCCCTGACCAGGAATCAGCCCAGCAACCTGTCCTGCATGGGACGGTGCCCAGAGGAACCACACCAGCCAGGGAAGAAGGATGCTTTTATTTTAAGCTCAAAGAAGGCTCTTTGCTTTCATTACTCAAGCCAGCTTGAGAAAATAATGTGCCTAAGATCAGGTCTCCGTAATGAAGATAAACAACAGTAAACTTGAATACTGGCAAAAATTCAATACATTATTTTTACTGATAGTCACCGACAGGTACTGACAGCAGCAAAACTTATTTCAATCAACAACAAATTTATTTAGCTGAAATATAAACACACAGGAGTTTCAAGAAAGTATTCGTGTTTTTTCAGTGCTATGGACTTTATCCTTCCCCTGACACTTTAGCCATAGCACAAGAAGTATTGGGTGAATGCCTGTGAGCCCACTTTGATGAGAAAATTGTGTATAATATCTGAAGAATTACATTACTTCTTTCTCCCTATGCTATTTAAAGAAGCTCCATATAGCCTGCTCAAGCACAAACGACTACGTCAGAGAAATCTAGCAATCAAATCATCACATTTTTATTTGCTGGGCTCAGCATGAAACTCCAGGGGTTAGGGGGTGTGCAAGAAAAGTGTGAATGTCCTTGCTTCAGATTTGGGGCAGAAAAATGAACTTTATTTCAAGATATTATTTCCTTGAAAGTCAAGTCAAAGGTTTGCTTTTGTTTGTTTTTTAATTAAAGACCAAGAAGGAATACATATTTGTATGAAATATGAAAATCTATGTCGTATTCAGTATTCCAAGCTGGTTAAAGGCAGATGGCTCAGACTGTTAGCTCAGTTTAAGACCTAAAATTACCCTAAGAGTTGATTGCAGGAAGGGAGTTAGCTTGCTCTTAAGACCTTCCTCTCTGTCAGAAAAGCAATTTCCTCTTTCATTACATAGTTGAATCAACAAAGGCAAGATTCTGGAAGCTGAGGACACACTGAAGAGAAATTCCAAGATTGGAGGTCCCTGGCAAAGCGGAGAGCTAATCTGATAGAGAACGTCTGAGTAGGCCCCACCTACCAAAGCACAGATCTAGTACTGCAGTGAGGTGTAGGCAGTGTCTAAAAGCTGCAAACTTCCACTCTTTGAATAATCCCCGCCTTAAATCGCAGCTCACCAAAGTCTGTTGTGCCAAGCACAGTAAATTAGTTTGATGGCTAAGACTTCCTTCTTAAATACAGTAATTTAATCTCCTTGTGACAATTGAAGAAAGTAAGTATATTAACTATACTCTTCAACTTATCCAAATAACTATAGCACATGTGAAATTTAGCATTTTAAAAGGTATGTCATAAAATTATTATTTCTATCAAGGCTATTTGTGTCAACTAGGAGGAGCTTTTCTTCCAGTGAGAAAAACAGAAACATGTTACTATAGTAATTAGAAGACAATCTGAGAAATCCCGTAGGAGAGCTATGGACAAAGCTCCGTAGATCCATGAAGAGCTAGCATAGACTTCACTGAGGAGGTGCCATTTGACCTTGGTCTTTCAGTATGGGAAAAGAAGGTTTCCGGATAGGAAGGAGGAAAAACAAATACAAAGGAATGGAGACAGAAATAGGCGCGACTGGTCCAGGGAAAGAGAAAAAGTCTAGACCAGGGCTTATGTGTATTGTTTGTTTTTTGTCCCCACTCCTCCCATGCTACCTCCCATCCTGAGCTGGAATGTGAACTCCATGAGGCCAGGGAATTTTGTCTGTTTGCTTAATGGACATATCCTAAATGCTTAGAAAAGTGTCTAACACATAGTAAGTGCTCAATAAATAATTGTCAGAAGGATGCATGAGTGTGTGTGCATGTGTTTGAGTTGTAATTGTGTGACTTGGACTTAGACAACTCCATGAGTTCAAGTGATTTTGGAGAGATGGCCTGGGATAAGCCTTGGTCTTTGATCCTCTTACATCCTGCTTTAATTAATTCCAAGTCACTGATTTGTTGGTGTTTGCCTATCAGGAAACTAACCCAGCATGTGTATTGTATTAATAGCACCATCAAATAGTGAATGCCAATGCCAGACTATCTAGGTGTCTGTGCATGCTCAAGAAGAGTGACTCTTTTCTTTTATCTGCAAACAGAGGTGGGACTGCACATGATTTGGTAGAACACAGAATACAATGGAGAGTGGGGACTGCACATAGAAACACAAATTACTGGAGAAGAGCATCCACGATTATGGCCTGGAGCGTGAGATCTACCCATTGACAAAAAAAGACCTCCATCATGGGCTGCTCTCCTACCAAAAATATAGTCGATGCTCAGGGAACATAAGCTAACCTCTTTGCTCACCATTGAATTTGCAATGTTTAGGATGACACCAGTTGTCAGTCAATATTTGCTGAATGAATGAATAAATGATCCAGGCTGCTCTGATCATTTAAGCAAATGCAATTGTCAATAAATGATTAACTAGTTTCCTGCGTGAGTTGATGTAAGTTCTCACCATTGGCATCACTACAACTTGTTTAAAGTGGTAGGCTATACACATGCTTTAAAAGACCTGGGAACCTTCAGAAAGTATGGATTTAAAATATGTCTATCTGAACCTGATTCTAGAACTTCTAGTGCCTTTCTTGTGGCTCCAGAATCCAGTGTCTAGTCCTCAATTTGAAACAAGCTCTGGGGAGAAGGAAATGGGGCCTGGCTACCCAAGAGGTCCTCTAAAGATCCATCTCTCTTGCACAGAAAGGATTCTAACATCTCTGTGGTCAGGTAGAATTTATAGATACTACTGTTCATGGATTCATTTAGTATTTTTCAAGAACAGCAGGCCAAATTGTGCCCAGCGAGGGAAAATGGAAATGAACAACATGTAGTCCTCAGGAGCTCACATTCAAGTAGGAAGGAAACAGACAGGTGAGCAAATACACTTACTGCATCTGGTAAGTGTCTGTCGTAATAAAAGCATGTGTTCACAGGAATCAGGAGGTAGAGATGACGGCAGAGGGCAGAAAGTATGTGAAAACGTGAAACAGCACAGCTAATTGAGGGACCTGAGTGACATGGGTGGGTATTAAAGGTCACATCAAGAAGATAAAGTGAGGAAATTAGTCAAGCCACATACCATATAGGAATCTTGTGAGAGGCTAAGGAACAGAGACTTATTCCATAAAAGGTTTGTAGAATCATGTAGGTTTTTAAGCAGAGTGACATGGCGAGATTTATCATTTAAAATGATGATCTTATAGATAAAACTCAAAGCAAAGGAAGTGGTTAGGAAGCTGTTGGAGTAATCTAGGGAAGAGATGATAGTGACATAAACCAGGTCACCTATGGCCATATAAAGAGGAAACCAATTCAAGAATGGTAAAGGAAATAGAATGTTTGGGGCTAGATACCCACTTGGGCACTTACTTGCTTGTTTATGACACTTACAAAGTTTGGCAGATGACTAACTAATAAGGCAGATTTCCCACAGCTATGAAAGGGCCCTACTTTGCTTTTATTGGTACTGGTTGGGGTGATTAGATGTGAGAGACAAGAATGTTGCTCAAGTATGTAGCTTGGTTAATTGTGGATTTCTCTCTCTCTCTCTCTCTCTCTCTCTCTCTCTCTCTCTCTCTCTTTCTCTCTGTATGTGTGTTTTCTCATTGCCTAGCATAGTACTGGCACTGAAGTACAACAATACACATTCTTAAGCAAGTATCTAAAAATAATACCTATCACAGTTAGAGTGCCTACAAGATGTTTATTCATGTGTCATTTCATTCATTATTGTTTTGCAGATTGAGTCATTCAAAGACATGTACCTACCAAGAGATGGAGCTGGGATACCAACCCACATCCACCAGGCTTCAGTGCCCATATTATTACCATTATGATAAATGAAATGAATGGTGTATCTAGTGGTGGGAGAAAATTTAGGGCTGGAGCCGACAATAGAAAGTTGAGCCTTGTAAATAGTGTGTAATATAGTTGGTAGTTTTAGCTATGACTTGTCTGTTTCTAAATGGATAGAAACAACTAAATGGATAGAAGAGTGGAAAAAGAGGCTTATTGTTTAAATCCAAGTAATAAAGAGCACTTTCAACACCCTGCCTTGGGTAAACATAACTGATTGATTGACAAGGCACTCTAGCTAACCTAAACTTTTAGTGCCAACATTTAAACATGTTCTCTTGCTTTCCTCACTGAAAAAGTAAGTCTGCATCATGGCCTTGCACATTTCTGGAGTCTGTAATTAAGTTAGATATTTACATATCATATGTAATATTACTTGCTGTGACAACATTGAGTGAGCTGGGAATGATGCTCCATGGGTAATAGGCAAGGCTGAAGAGTACTGTTTTCTATACTTCTTGTTCCTGGCCAGTTTGACTTTCTAGACTAAATGGCTTTGGATCCTATTCAGTTTGGCCACATAACCTTGAGATAGGCATTAGAGTTTCTCTCTTACTTTTTTCCTTAGTTTTCTCTTTTCCTCTTAACATTTTATCACTTAGCATTGTTGCCAACAAACACTGCAGACGGCCAGGAGAGGCAACATAGCAGTGAGTCTGTATTCTTCACTCTGGTGAGCCAGTTCTATGCAGAGTTCTCCTAGCAGCTTTGAAAACGAGAATTCATTTTAAGGATGTTTATTAGATTTTCTGTAATTAGCCTTGAGTATCCTTACTAGTTTAAAATTTCCTTCTTAAAGGGGAGAGATAGAGAAGGGAGGAGAAAGAGAGGAGAGAGAGAGACAGAGAGAAAGAGAGAGTGAGAGAGAGAGAGAGAGAGAGAGAGAGAATGAAAAGAGATAGAAGAGAAACCTTTAAAACTAAATAATTAGATTAAGTGTTGTATTTTTTTTTTCAGATTTCAATAAACTATTGTATACTCATGACAGCAAGATTAGTACTAAGAAGAGAAGCTTGAAAAGTCACTAAACAATATGTTGTGCTTAAGAAACAAAAAAAGCAGTTGGCTCTTTCTTCTTTTTAGTTTTATTTGGAATGTTTTCGAAAGGAATGTTAATTCACTGAGCACTAGTTTCTATCAATTGTCAATTGTGATGGATTTTTTGTTGTTGTTGTTGTTGTTTACTGTTTTTCTAAATGATAGCAAAGCTTTGCTATATATGTACCTATATTTTTTTCCTGGGCATTTGGATGTTTCTGGGAAACTGGCTAAAGCTTATCATTTGGCTTTTATTAGTGTTTTTTAAAAAGGTAGTAATTTGATTGTTTTGAATTTTTATACAAAATATATGTAGAGAGTGATCTTTAATAGTTCTATAACTGAAATATTAAAGGAAGTATTTCCCATATTTACATTAAATATTTTAGTAAGCGTTCTCTTGTTTAATTCAGTTTTAATTGCATTATTAATTGTCATGAGCAAGATATTCCTAGGGAAAAAGCTGAGCAGATCATCTAATTGCAGCTTTTACTGCTTTGAATGATAAAGTGCCTTTGATTTGGTGCTGAGCCAGGAGGGCTTGATTGATAATATCTGTCTCCGATGTCACCCTGGGAGAAAAGAATAAAACCTCAGTAGACTTGGTGCATTGCAGCTGTCTCCGCTGCTCCAATTTCTCTGCCCATTGACGTCATTGGGAGGTTTCAAACCAGTCCAGAGTGTCTAGTAAACCTGCACATAAATGAAATGAAGAAACAGAAAAACACTGATTCATAACCCAGCCCTCACTCCAAAGAGGTAGCTGTTACATTCTCTCAGATAATGGGCAGATGTTTTTCCTTCCCTGCACTTAAAAAAAAGAAATTATTAAAATGTCATCACCTATCCAGAAACGTGGAAAAGCCTACGATAAGGAATGTGAACTGCGTAAATTCTTCTAAAATCAGATTATAGCACAAGGAGCCACGTTGGCCCAGGGTTCTCAGATATCATAACCTGCATCAGCTTGTCTCTAAGATCAGGAATATCTGAAGCAGAAAGTGGCCTGGGAAACCGCTCCCCCGGACAGGACTGCTCAAACCACCCCAGCTGGTTCCAGGCACCAGTTCTTCCTCTTTTCTTTTCACAGGCAGCCTTTTGTGTTGAGTTCTAAATGAGGGGCTCGCACAGACAATGATAGGAGCACAGAGTAGAATTACAGTATTTTCCAAGGGAGATGACAAACTCTCAAGGTTGTTTATTTTTTTTTCCGTTTAAAATGAATTTAGCAAAGAGAAAATACACAGGAGGAAGTAGAGGAGGGGGGAAAAGCACCTTTAGTAATGCGAGGTTTTTTAAATTTTTTTTAAAAGCTGCTTTGTCAGCTTAATGAAATACATGATAAACTCTAAATCGCAAAATAATTTATTATAGGGCATCTTTCCTAATTGCTGTCACATAGCTATTTAGTGACTTGGCTAAGCAGTCATGTGAGAATATGTCCAGATGTAATTTTTCATCTGCTGGGCAATGGGATTACTGGCAGAAGGAGAATGCTCTTTCTTCTACTTCTTGTTCAAGCTCCTTCCTCATTCCCCACCAGGAACAGCAGGCAGGAAAAGACTCAAAATTGCCAGGTGGCTTTCATTTCCTGCTCATCCAACAAGCTCTCTGACATTTTGTAATTCAACAATAATTGAATCTTCGTACCACTTTAAAGTTTACAAAGCATCGTTATTTTCATTTTCCCATTCGAGTCCAATAGAAACCCTGTGAGGTAGATGATACAATTCTCATTGTTTTATAGGTGAGGAAACTGAGCTTCAGGCAGGTTAAAAGGAAAAGTAAAAATCTTGCCTGAGGTTCTCATCTTATAAAAGGCACAGCTCAGATCAAACCCAGATTTTTGAAACTTTATCTCCATCTCTGCTTTCTTTATCATATGTCCAACAAGGTAAATATTTTTCAACCCCATAACTTACCTTTCAGAACCACTTCAACTTAGCAGATATGTATTGACCGACCAGTGACTACATGTTGTAGGTGTGTTAGGGTAAAATGAAGTAAGACACAATTGTTGGCCTTAGGGAACCTTTGAATACTGGGGATTAGACACGCATTCACATATTACAAGGCAGAATAGACAAGGGATGGCATCTGATCAGTATATCTTGAGTGAAGTAGCATCTCACATAAATATTGAAGGACTGGTGACATTTCAATAGATAAAGATGGTCTGTGTGGCTATTTGTGGGCCAAGGGACCTGCATGAATGGAGTCAAATAGGCAAGAAGATCTGAGGGATGATATAAAGGATCTTACTGTGAAACTGAAGGCTGGGATCTAATGAAACATCGGGTAGGGCCATTAGGGGCAGACATTAAATGCCAGGGTAAGGACTTTGACCTAATAAGGAGACATTTTATTTATTTTTTTTATTTTTTAAATATATTTTATTGATTTTTTTTACAGAGAGGAAGGGAGAGGGATAGAAAGTTAGAAACATCGATGAGAGAGAAACATCAATCAGCTGCCTCCTGCACACATCCCACTGGGGATATGCCCGCAACCAACATACATGCCCTTGACCGGAATCGAACTGGGGACCCCTCAGTTCTCAGGCCGATGCTCTATCCACTGAGCCAAACTAGTCAGGGCAATAAGGAGACATTTTAAAAAATGCTTTAAGCTAGGAAGTAAAACCATTAAATGTGTACTTTAGTAAAATCAGTTAAACACATGTTAAGGTACATGAGAGGAAAGAAAATCTGTCTCATGATGCCAATGAGCCAGCTCCATAATCTAGAGGGGAGGTTTGAGAAGCAGCATAACACAGAGCTGTAGGAACTCACTCATTGGTTTTAAAGTACTTATTGAGTGCCTGCTATGTTTCAGGCACTATTCTAGATACAAGAACGTGACAATCACAGACTGATAAACTCCCTGCTTTCATAGGTCTCTCATTCTATAAAAGAGCAAATGGAAATAAGAGGATAAATTGCCTAAATGCTGCAGCGCTGGCATTAATGGCACTTAGTGACAGGTGGCTCTGAACGAGGGGAGTCTGTGCTGACTTGGAAAGTTGTCTGTGGAGAGAACACACCTCAGAGCCTGTCAGTCTCCAAAGCTAGCCTACTCCAGGCACGATAATACTACACCTGGCACATTATAACTCAGACAGGACGAGGTGTGGGAACATGGTTAGCGAAGCACCAAGTGCTACATAAATATTTTCATCAGTTGGGAATCTTTTTCTGATGTATTTTTATTTTAACAAAATATGAATGTTTCAGAGTATTTAACCTGGTAAATTATTTCCCAGTTTACTTATCAATTTAAAACAGACTTGAATAGGTTTCTATTCCTTAGGTGATTTCAAATCTCAGAGGTTTATTTCAAAGGATTGATGCTTGGAATATACCTTGCTATATAATCATTTTATCTTCTTGCTGCTGTGGTTTCTGCCTATAGGTTAATGCAACATACATGATGAAAAATAGATAGTATACATTGTGTGGATAGCTGCTAAAACTAGTGTGCTGGTTGCCAGAACCTCAGAGAGATGGGATTCAATTCTGACTTAAACATTGATATGTTTTATGAGCTATGTCATCTTAAGCATTTAATAGTTTAGACATCTAATTATCTTCTCTGAGTTCATGTATATGAGTGATTTATTACATAGAGTATAAGTGTTCTTTTCCTATATAATAGTAACAAGTCTCAGAGCTTATTTCTAGTGTTGATCTGTGGGTCATATTTTAATTAAGATATTTTTACCAAGTAGAATTAAAAGTGAGCAGACATTAAGAATCTTAGATTACATTCAAGCAAATGTGCACCGCCTAATTAGATTATTCAGTCAATGGAAATTCAGAAGACCTTGATAATGATTCCCTTTATGTGTCTGCCTTTTGTCATGTTAGAATGAGAGCACACATGAAAGCTGAAGTGGAGAATTGAGGACAGTTACGTTTGAGGAGTTGTGTTACCAAGAATAAAAGGACAATAAAATGACCATCTTACATTGATGACTATTACCAGCCCACCCCAACCCCAACAAATTTCAGATTTACTGAAAAAGGCTTACTCAGCAAATACTGATGTGCACATACCAGGAGTGGTGTCTGAAATGGCTCTCTCTCTCTCTCCTCTGCTCTCTCTCTCTCTCTCTCTCTCTCTCTCTCTCTCTTTTTCTCTGTCTCTCTCCTATCGACCTATTAAAACTTTTATTTTGTGATCCTTTCTGCTCAACTGAATGAAGATGAAACAGATAAGTGGCTAATTGGATCAGTGATTTCTTTTTCTCTATAAAACTTCAGTTTTTTTAAAAAAAACAGTTGCATGATTATGAATCTCCATGGTCTTGTTGCATAGAATTTAAATTCAACCAAAGTGATTAAATTTCCTGACAAGCCTTTCCAAATTCTGCCCATCACCCTTGCTCATTTTCTTCCATCCTCTCCCATGGACTGTCCTTAATGCTCTCTTTGACATAATGTATTTATCTGTTTCTTTGTTTCTTTCAATTCTGCCTTCATTTTTATACCTATAAAATGTAGTAGAGCCTTTGATACATATTAGGTCTTCAGGAAATGCAAAAATGTCGGTTAAACTGTCTTTTGACACTGGAGACAAGGATTTCATGACATTGGGGGAAAGTTTTATTTCTCTCAGAAAGAGTGCCTTTATGTATTATTAGAGGCCCAGTGCATGAAATTTGTGCATGGGGGAGGGAGGGGGTTCCCCCTCAGCCCAGCCTATAACCTCTCCAATCCGGGACCCCTCAGGGGATGTCCAACTGCCTGCAGTGATCGAGCCTAAACTGGCAATCAGACATCCCTCTCACAATCCTGGACTGCTGGCTCCTAATTGCTCACCTGCCTGCCTGCCTGATTGCCCCTAACTGTCACCTTGCTGACCTGGTCACCCCCAACTGTCCCCCTGCTGGCCTGGTTTCCCCTCACAGCCCCCCACATCCTGCTGGCCAAGTTGCAAGAGGACATCTGAAAGATGTCTGGACTATCTGGTTTAATTAGCATATTACCCTTTTATTAGTATAAATGCCTAATAGAAAGGCCGTATCTCTCAACATCTCTTAGGGTAACTTTCTGAGTGTTGAAGTACATGGGAATCTACACTAATAAAAGAGAAACATGGTAATTGGCGTACAACCGCTACCCTTCCCATTGGCTAATCAGCGAGATATGCAAATTAACTGCCAGCCAAGATGGCGGCCGGCAGCCAGGCAGCTGATGCAAACAGGGAGGCTTGCTTGCTTGCTTCAGTGACGGAGGACTCCAACGTTCCCCGCCTGACTTGCCGGCCTCTCAGCTGCAACTCTAAGCAACTATGTTGCAAATATAGAAGCTAAACAAAACCCCAGAAACCTGCTTTACTCAGAAGGCTTCAGTCAGGCAGACCGCAACATTGTATCAAATACAGACGATAAACAAAGGCCAGAAACCTGTTTTCAGCAGCCGAGGCCTCAGAGCTAAAGCTGGCCCAGAAAAGA
>NW_006297573.1:4019575-4039166 GCF_000327345.1 Myotis davidii
GCGGTGCCCCAACCCCCGGATCGGCCCTGCCATGTGCGTGACCCCGGGAGGTGGGGCGGGCACTGAGGGATCGGGCCTGCCATCTACCACCCGGAGAGTGGGCCTAAGCCAGCAGGTGGTTATCTCTCAAGGGGTCCCAGACTGTGAGAGGGCACAGGCTGGGCTGAGGGACCCCCCTCCCCCCCGAGTGCACAAATTTTTGTGCACCGGGCCTCTAGTCTAGACATATAAAAGGCTAAGTGTACGACCATATGTCCATCCAACCAACCGACAGCCGGTACACATGACTTGCACTGGCAGTCTAAAAATAAACATTGACTGGCATATGCATGATACATATAAAGCTCTGGCTGGCACCAATCCCAGACGAGTGTTTCTATCTGTCTTGTCAATCGTGAATTTGGTTGTTTTTGTTCACATTCTGAAGCTGAAAGAATTGACAGAATATGTCTGAAGACCAACTATTGACACAACTGTCCCAGTTTGACACTGGCCTCCCATTTAAATTAATTCAAAGACAGTTTCCTGTGATGCCAGTATTTGCGATGACTATTAATAAATCAGAAGGACAAACTCTAGAAAGAGTAGGAATATTCCTACCTGAACCCGTTTTTGGACATGGTCAGTTATATGTTGCTTTCTCTCAAGTTCGAAGAGCATGTGAGGTTAAAGTTGTAAATACTTCATCACAAGGGAAATTAGTCAAGGCACTCTGAAAGTGTTCTTACTCTTAATGTGGTATACAGGGAGATATTAGAATAAGTTTACTCAATTTATCAGTCATTGTTTTTTATCAATGTTGTTTTTATACCATGTTTTGGTTGTTTTTATATCATGTCTTTGTTGTTATATTGTTATTGTTTATTTACTAATCAATTCATATATTATTTTCATATACATTTCACTAATTTTCTTTCATCTCTGACACTTTTATTAGAGAGAAAGCGTGAATAGCGATATTAAAATATTTCTTCTAATTAATTTCCTTTCAGTGTGCACATATCCGTGCACTGGGCCACTAGTATAATAATAATAGCAATAACAGTAGCACCTACAGTTTACTGAGCACTTAGTGTTTGCTTTGCCTGTGCTAAGCATTTAATATAGCTTGGTCAATATAGATAAATATTATTTTGCAGATGGGAAAACAAATAGTTTAAGCAACTTGCTGAAGGTCACATTGATAATAACACTTGATAAAGTCAAGGTTAACCCTTTTTTTCTGTCTCTAATGCCTACTTTTAATAATTATGGGAAATTGACAAGTTAGCATCTAAAAAATTCATTTTAAAAATATGGATTTTACTTGTGCACAGTGCTGGGATATGGCAGTCACATTTTAATGGAATGACTGTTGTAAAGGTTTGTCCAGGCAGGAAGATACCTGATTTCATTGTCACAGTATAGAGAGAAGAGTCAGATGTTTCCACAAGAAAGGATTTCAAGTTATTTGTCTAGTTTTTTAGCATCAATATATTTTGAAACATGATTTGTTAACTTATCTTTGGTTTGGGTCTTTGAATATGAATACTATGCTGCCTTAAGCAATCATAGTATAGAAAGCCAAAGACTTGAATTTGAATCTCAACTTTGTAGTTTACTAAGCTGTATGATCCTGCGTAATTCCTCGAACATCCTAAGCCTATTTCTTGCCTGTCAAATAAATGAACTGGATGGAGTGATATCTAAGGTTCATCATATCCCATACCTTTGTCTGCATCTGCTGTGCTTGGTTTGCTTCATCAACCTATAAAGCCCAGTAACAACTTAATGTGGTGAGAGAAAGCCGGTGGGGTTACTGTAGGTGGATATTATCATCTCAGCACTTTAGAATGCCAATCTCAACTGGGCGCTTTATAGTTTGGGATTAAATAAAGAGTGAGGTGCACAGCAGATTTTTAAATATTAACAATTCAAAAAGTTGATCAAGGCGCTTTTAAATTGATTCTGGGTGACATTTGGAGAAAAACCATAAGTTGAGATTATTATCTAGAGGGAATGCTTATATGGAACAATTAACAAAGTAAAAGGGAGACCTAACATGTTGCTAACTTCAGCACAAGCTGGCTTTCACCATGAAAAGATGCTTTCAGTGGCTATAGTCATCAGGGATAGAGTCCCTGAGCTGAGAGGAACCTGTGAGACGTTATCTAGTTCACCTTTCTGCCTGGAGCCATGTCACATTTGAACTATAAAAAGAGATTAGGAATCTTTTTGTGTTTTTTAAGGGAGATTCCACAGCTTCCCCTGGTATCTTATTCCAGTAACTGACAGTCTCACTGTCAGCAAATCATTTTTCATAGCTAACCTAAATCCCTAGGGCTGCAGTTTGAATTCATTTTCTTCTGTCCTTAGAGGTAAAAAACAAAAAACAGCTAGTATAATAACTACTCATGTGCATGAAGACTGTTACCAAGATGTTCTTCAGTTCTCACCCTAAAGCCAAATTCCTTGAACCTTTCTTAATAATTTCTTTTTGTCTAACCCTTTAATCACCAATTCCTTTTGTACATATGAACTCTCCCCAAGGCTTCTTTTTCTCAGTTGTGAGCACCAGGATAATATATAATAGCATATTTAGCTATTATACTCAGTGAATTGCTCAGTTGAATATCATACATGAACATGATAACTTCGACTCAGTTTCTATTTAAGCAAATATATGATGAAAACTTTTTCTTTTAACACTAGAAAGGCTAGGCATTATATTAATAGCAAGAGAGATTACAAGAGTGCACAATGCCTTAAAAATCCCCAATTTATAAATATCATAAACTAAAAACTAATCAATTAAGGGATATTGCTTTTTTTAAATAAAATCTATGTCCTCTTTCCTTTACTCCCATGCTAAGTAGGAGTTTCATGTAGTAAGACAAAAATAAGTTTTGGAGTCAAACTCCAGTTTCAGTCCTGGATGTGACTGGACTCAATGGGTATTAATATTCTCATTTTTGAACTTTACTTACCTACTATGTTACATACCATGATAATGAGAAAAATGGTGAATTCCTTGAGGACAAGGACCATTTCTTATTTATTTTTCTATCTCCAGGGCCTAACTCAATGCTTAGCACAGACTAGCACTCACTTATTATTTGAATTTTTCTGAAATGTCATTTATAAGAATTAAATTAGATTATATATGTGAAAATATTTGGTTAACTACTAAACTTTATAGAATTATGAGTCATCACTATTAATTTTTAACACGTCATTATTAGTAGTGAATTTTTGAAAATAATTAAAACAAACTTCGATTTTTATTCATCTTTCCAGGAACATTTCTGTTATCCATTTATTGCATATCTTATAAAAATTGCTAAATACAAGTTTCCTAAAATGAATAATCAGTGGTACAAAGCTTACTAATTGGAGTTGAATGCTTAGTTTCTTCTGATGAGCAATCTGAGAATGATAAATGAATCCAAATGTGACTAAAGTGACCTCTAAGAGCAATCAAAAGTCCCCCTGGCAACCAGGAGAATAGAGCTACTCTGAAAAATTTATGTTTTTCCAGGGCTTTTTTGACCTTGTGTACATTTCCCTATGTGGGAGAGAAAATCAGTGATATCTTTGACTGACAAAAGCCCCAAAGGTTTAAATAACATTGCTTTATTTATTAGCAACATGACTAAAATGAGTCTTTTAAGCACTTGACCTTTTTCCATGGGGAACGTTGCCAAAGGGCTGAAGGAGTTATATAGGGAAAAGTTTTATGCAAGGGACTTAAAAAGGAGTGTTTGTAAATAATAGTTGGATCTTTAGAAAGAGCATCCTCCCCTGTCTTTGTACATGATTTGCAAATATTTGACTCAACGAGCATAAGCTTAGAACCAAAGTGGTTCAGGAGAGATCTTAGCTGTCATATTAGTAGATCCATGGGAAAATTACTCAGCCTCTTTAACCTCTGTTTTCCTCTGTAAAATGGGAAATATGTTGCCTAATTCCTAAGACTCCTGGCACTATTGGGTTCTTGGTAAATTCATTACCTGCCCCCACCTTCTGTTCTCCTTCTCCCTTGCTTATTTTGTCAGTAAGGATTGGCTAGTTAATGTAATTTACAAAACTAATATGTTTCGTGGCCTTAAGAGACTTCTGTAAGAAGTGGCTAAAACTCTTCGATAAAACATTTTATTGAGTTTCTTCCCAAGAGTGATATTAATCGCTTGATAATGACAGAAAGCTAAAAACTCTGAGAATGTGCTTCTTTTTGAGAAACCAATTTAAATAAAATTGTAGCTTTAAAAGTGAAAATTGATTACAGCCTGCTAGGGCCAAATAGTACGGGTAATAATTCTGGACTAGAAGTCAGGAAGCATGGGTTTGGGGTCAGCTCTGCCACAAATGAGATAACCTTAGGTAAGCCATGTTGCTTTCCTGGACCTGACTTGCTTCATGTTTGAAATAAGAGAATGCCATGCAAGGCCTTCCTGTATCACCAGTCTGCAGTGCTACGATTCAGACTTGTTACTCTCTCAGGGAGATGCTGCCTGGAGCCCTGAAGGGTTGATGTCCAATCTAGTTTTATCAAAACTTCAGACATGGAGGACTTCTGCAGAGTGACATGGCCCTGAAGCCAGCACATCTTGTAAAGAAAACATCAGTTGTTCCCCAGGGGAACTCAAGGAGATTGTGGATGCACTCTGCCCTGTCATATTAAAGATCATACTTGATTGGTAAGAAAGTTTGTCTCTAAGTAGAAAAGTAGAAAGAACAACAACAAAGAACACAGAGCGGGAATGCGGGATAAAGAAAATGACAAAAAGGGGACAAAACCCATAGATCTCTGAAATCAGGCAAATAATAGACTTCGCTAAGTCAAAGTTCAGAGATTGAATTCAGGATCAGTTTGTTTTGCTGCCCTCACTGTTGGATTCAGCAAATAGGAATATCATTCTTGGTAAATTATTATTTATGGAGCTGGAAGCATATAGATTTGTGACTCTCCCACTTAAGACCTAAATTAGATATCTTGATTTGGAATGAAAAATAATTTGTAAAGGCTTGTGTTTTTTTTCTTTATGTTTTCTGGGACTGTATCTAATTGTATGCTTAATCTAGAGCCATTTTCTTGGCCATAATAAGTGGTAAAGCAGCTCACTTCACCCAACCAAAAAAAGAAAAGGACCTTAGAGATGGTAATATTTCATAGCAAGCTGCAATCTTTCCTACTGTTAGAGGGAGTAAAAAACATCAGCCAGAGACACACACCATTTTTGTTGCTTTTTACAGTAGAATATTCAGGAATGGTGTTCCTCACAGTGGAAATGAAATTGAAATGCTCTATATTTATGCCACCTTAACTACAGTGAAGAATCACCTTTTCTCTTTTCCTATGTGTTGATGAGAAAGAACACAGAACCAGAGCCTTGGTTTCTTCAAAATCTATCTGAGGCTTGGAATTCACATTTTGTATAAATTCGTTTCTTCTTTCAAAACCTCAAAACAGAAAACCCATGGGCAAAATGTAGAACCCCTGAAAGTTGGGATTTATCCTGAAAGTATTGAATATGCACTAGCATTTAATTTGGAAAAAAAATAAATAAAAGACCCTACTGCTGTAAACTTCAAAACAAGCGTAGTGCTGTCTCACTGGGATAGGAAGACACAGGTTTCTGTTGAATTGGCAAGTTAGTGTGCTTGAACAAAATAGAGAGAGAGGGCCAAGGAAATCACACTGCTTTTAGTATTTTCTCTGCAAAGAGCTTTTTTGGATCAAGTCCATGACTGCTCCAAGAAAATGCTCACTTACAAGAAGAACGTGAGTGCCTTTGTATTAATACACTATTAATGTCACTAATGCACATTTGAATCTGGAGACTTAGGAGCAAACCAAGTGGCTAATCTTCTGCAGTGAGCCCCATGTCCCCTTTCTAACGAGTCCTGGATGTAGAAGTTGTTGTTTATTGAACCTGATATAAAGCTCCACTCTACTAAGTGATTGAAAATAGCTGGTGTTAGAGTTCTGCATCTTACCTTTGTACTCACTCATCATGCACACAGCTATCTTTTAAAAGATGATTTTCTGGTTATAAAAGAAGTATATGCTTGCCATGGAAAATTTATAAAATAACAAAGATATGTTTAAATCCCCTTATATTTGGTAAGACCACAGTCATGCTAGAACAGTGATGGCGAACCTATGACACGCGTGTCAGAGGTGACATGCGAACTCATTTTTTGGTTGATTTTTCTTTGTTAAATGGCATTTATATATATAAAATAAATATCAAAAATATAAATCTTTGTTTTACTATGGTTGCCAATATCAAAAAATTTCTATATGTGACATGGCACCAGAGTTAAGTTAGGGTTTTTCAAAATGCTGACACGCCAAGCTCAAAAGGTTCGCCATCACTGTGCTAGATGAAGCAAAAAGAGGCAGGTATTGTAGGGTTAATGAAGATTCTTAGAGATGCTGCGATAGGATTGTAAGTGTTTCCAATGTTTCAAAGACCAATTGGACCTAGTGTGGCCTTCCTTTGTTTCACTCTGCCCATCTGCTGTGTTCCTAAGTCTTTGGGTAATCCATCTTTCCCAGCTTTTGTGACACAAAGCATTCAGATTTTAGAATTTATGCCTCAGCTGTATAGAGTGTTTACGTACCACATTCCTACTCCATTCCATACCTAGACTCTGTAGAAATAGACTCGTGGGTCCAACTTACATAGCTCATCCCTGACCCAGGCTGGATGGAAAATTATGATGACAGAACATAGTTGCTTCCACTGCACCCAAATGGACTAGGGTGGGGTGAGGGGATGTGGCAGACTTCCTCACAGAAGGGTAGTGAGCAAACAATTCAATAAATCTTCATTTTAAACCTGTGATTCCTCTATCCAGAGATAATTACTGATAGCATTTTTATACATTTTCTTCTGGTTTCCCCTTAAGTTATGCTTTTAATCTGGTTAAGATCATTCTGCTTATTAGATTTTGCATCTTGCTTTTTCTAAATACCACTTCATCATTAGCACTCACTTGAAGTTTATTTCTACCAATAATAACTACAAAATAACAGAAACACAGTAGGTAGTGTGTATCAAGTGCTATATTACTGTCAAGGTCTTTACATAATCTTATTTACTCTTATAGTAGAATAATATTTACTAACCTCTTCACAATTTGCTACCAGTTACAACATACTTGAATAAATATCCCATTTGCTCATCACAACTACTGTGAAGCACGGTGTTGTTATGACTTTTTCTATTTTGCATACTAAAAAAGAAACCAGAAAAGTCACACAACTAGTAAAATGGTTATTTCTGGTCAGGTTTTCAGTCCTATTGCTTTTGGCCCATACCCTGTTTCCTTCCTTGGTATTTTTATGCAATCAGATAGATTGTTTGCTCAGTTGTCCCTCAAGGCAGTTGTTAACATGGTAATATCTGTCCTCCTGTCAGGGCCTTTTTAGACACTTCCAGTGATGACAGGGGCAAAGGGCAAGGTGAGGAAGAGAGCTGAGGCAACATGCCAGGAAGCAGGTGGGTGGTGGCGGTATTACGGTTTCTACATGGTCAGGCATAGTATCATTTTTCCCTCAGAACCTCTGCTGCTCCTCACCTGGGCCTGCACGGCCAGGCACATCTAACCCCTGGGTATTTTCCATCAGTGGCCACTTTTTGTTTCTCTTTCCAATCCAGTTTCCCTCAAGGAAAGTTGCAATCTACCCTACAGGAGTGAAAGCCAATTATGGGGTAGGTTAGTGATCTCCCAGAGAGCTTCTAGAAGCTGTTTGTACTGCAGCAATGCAGCCCACCTCCATACTCCAGCATCTCATGCCAGATTCAGCAGAATAACCAAAGAAAGTGGTGGTCAGGACACCCTGAAAAGAAAGGTGGAGGAAGTAGTATGAAGTAGAAAACGTGGGCATTCCAGGTGTATCAAGCATTCTATAATAATGTCTTATCTTAAAAAAGAAACTTTAGCTAGAATAATAATAAATGATACTGTGAGATGTGGATCACTTATTACAACGACCTTCATGTGCTTTGACAGCAGTTGGCTTGGTTCAAAAATAACCTTGCTAGGAATCTGTTCCAGGTGAAGAGATTGATAAGTGATAGAGCTGGGATCTCACCCAGGTAGTCCAAGTGTGGCCAACGTCTACACAGGTAACTGATGCCCAGTGGGGCTGAGAGTATGGAACTCATATAATCACATTGTGAAATTTCAGAAACTTCTAAGGTCCTCCAGCTCAGGGTCTGGTTTCATTTGTCTTTGAATTCCTAGCATGTGAGTTAGAACATATAATTCAAGTGAAAGTTGGGTTTTAGGGTAAACACAAGCAAGATTCTGCATCACAGCATGGCTTAGGATGGACCCATTGTATCTCTGCTTACCCCTGATGCCCTTTAGTGCTTTCCTCTTTTTTAGGCAAAACATCCAAGGCTGAGTCCATTTTGGGAGAATGGTTACCATGGCTTGTACTGAAAGGGAAATCCTACTTTTTTTTTCTCTCCAGTCACAAGCTTTGCTGGAAATAGTAATGGAACTGAGTAAATAAACACCACTTACCAGGAAAAAATTTATAATTTCTCAATTCACATTGAGATAAACAGAGGGTTAAAAGATTTTTCATTTTTGTTTTTAGAGTGACTTGTTTATGGTCATGTGTTTTGTTTTGGTGGGGGTTTTTGTGGTTATCTGTTATGTTTTTAGTCTTTAAGTGCCATTGTTTATTGTTAATAATATGCAGATTTATAATGAGGTTGCTATTATGTTTATTGATTAAAACTCAGCAGGATTAGAGCAAATCAAATGTTTCTTAATACAATTTACAGTGCTAGTCTCAAGAATTTAGAAACTGAACTACAATTATTTACGCAGATGACATTTTGGTATCATAAATATTTATAAAACCACGGGTTATTGAAGATATAAATTATTTTCCCACCATTTAAGACCAACGATTTAAGGCAAACAAAAAACCATTTCGAAACAGAAATTTCTCGTATTTTTTATAATAGCTTAATCCTATTGCTGATGTTGTTACTGGCAAAAATCTCAGAAACTGAATCAGGTTTGGGGGTTTCTAAAATTTTTGCTTTAAGTTACTGTGAAGTATAGTCTGCTTAATTTCTTAGATGATACACAAAGGGAAAAGCACTATTCTAGGATGTGGTCCCAGTTGTGTGGTGAGTCATTGCCTGCAGCAATCATAATGATAGAACAATCTATTTATTCCCGTTCTCTAAGCCTCGCACAATGAAGCCAGGCAGAAATTACATAATTATTCCTCCTGGATGGATTTTCTTATTGGTTTGTAATTACAAAATACTCTGAGTACTTTTGTATCCTGAAATTAAGTCTTCAGAATTGCATAAAGAAGCATAAGGTTTGATCCCAGTTTGCTTATCCTCTTTATATTTGATTTTACCAGTTTAAATAGTGTAGCTTCCTGGATGTTAAAATGTGACTTCTTTACCTTTTGCACAGCTCAATTACTTAGACTAATTAAAGTCAATCCTAAGGGAAATCTCTTATTTTCACAATCACATGGTATATTTTTTCAGTAATTAGAACTGCTTCCTGTGTAAATCAAATAGCCTGTGTTGCTAATATTCCATGTTCTCCAGGTGTTCCCTCTTCAACATTTTCAGCCATCTTGGGCATTGTTTATACATGGTTGCTAATAATTTCCATAATTTTATCTGAAAGGAGCCTT
This sequence comes from Myotis davidii, assembly GCF_000327345.1. NCBI lineage: Eukaryota > Metazoa > Chordata > Mammalia > Chiroptera > Vespertilionidae > Myotis > Myotis davidii. The sequence continues at coordinate 4,029,246 of NW_006297573.1, forward strand.
TAGGACAAGCACAGTTTGGCTTATGTAAGCAATTATTGGTACTGGTTGCTTTTTCTATCTCCCCACCCCTACCCCAGCTAACAATTGTTGAGTGTGTACTATGTGACAGGCAATGGGGATCAAAGGATGAATGACTCCTGAAAGAGTTTATGGTCTAGGTAGCACCTATTTCCAGCAAGCAGTTCTAGCTAGCACCTCCAGTACCAGAAGTCTAGGGCCCCCACAGGTTTTTATTAAGTGCTTAATCACTTGAAGATTCTTCAGGGATGATTCCTGAGATAATTGTCAAGAGAAGCTCTGATAATCTTCCCCTTCAGAAGATACGAATTTCTTTGTAGTTGCAGGGAAGCCTAAAATATGCTTTAACATAATAAGCTTATTGTTATAACTAGGTCATATAAAACAATTATTAATTTCCTACAATATACTTTTTTGCTCTTTCAAAGTCATAGTATGACAAATCAGGACAGTATTACCTCATTTAATTCTCATAGCAACCATTTGAGGTACTTTACATGCTACTTTACATGTGCTCCTATTTACAGATGACAATCTGAACTTGCATGCCCAAAGTTCTTAACTAGTACATGGCAGCAGACACCAAAGAAAATGTTCCAACCCTGTGCCGTTTCAGACTCTTTCATCAGAATTATGTTATGCTCAATAGCTTGGGCCAGATATGAGTCCTTAGTCTTATCCCAGACTAGCTCATAAGCTTTATATCTTTACTGAGGCCTGGTGCATGAGATTCGTGCACTGGAGGGAGAGGGTGGTCCCTCAGCCTGGCCTACACCCTCTCACAGTCCAGGAGCTCTCAGGAGATGTCCGACTGACAGGAAGTGGGCCTAAGCGGCAGTTGGACATTGTTAGCGCTGCCGTGGAGGCAGGAGAGACTCCCGCCACCATTGCTACGCTCACCAGCTGTAAGCTGAGCTCAGGGCTTCTGTCTGAAATACTTCATACCCCCAGATCCACATGGTTAACCTCCTCCCTTCCTTCAAGCCTTTACTCCAATCTCACATTATCAAGGGGCCTACCTCACCCCTGTCCAATTCCTAAGCCTTATTATCTTGCTCTACTTTATTTACTCTTTTCTATATCACTTATCACTTTTTTATATAATACTAGTGGCCCAGTGCACGAATCCATGCACATTGAAAGGAAATTAATTAGAAGAAATATTTTAATATCGCTATTTGCCTTTTCTCTATAATAGAAGTGTCAACAAAATTCTTGATCAATAATGACATATTGAAACATGTGTGTGATTGGCACCAGTGAGAGCTTTATATGTATCATGCATGTGCAAGTCAACTTAGCCCTTTATAGATATAGCATAAACTTGCTTAATTAGATCTGCTTTCTGATTTAGCTAAACTTTTTCCAGCCTAGTGAAGCACCCCAACTTCTCTTTCAGGTAATCGGGATCAACACAGCAGTAAATATCTACACGAAACAAATTATTATTACAGATCATGCAGAGAGAACAAAGGGTAAAATATTTAACTGCAGCAGTGTTTGACTATATTCTGCACAGTGAGAAAACCTGAAGTCATTTTCAAGGTTCACCATTTATTAATTCTTTTAAGTCAGGTCAAGTTTCTAAGCTTTCTAAATCTCTGTTTCCTGGTTAATGAAAAGAAAATAGGATGCTAGGTCTGCAGTGCTGTTTCTCTGTAAATGGCCAGTGCGCATCATGACAGCTCCTGCATTGCGTGTCTGCCCCCTGGTTGTCAGTGCACACCATAGCAACCGGTCAGATGGTTAGACACTTAGCATATTAGCCTTTTATATCTATAATAATAAAAGCGGAATATGCAAATCTACCGAACGACCAAACAGCAGAACAACCTCCAGACAATGTTCCAGATGACCACACTATGACACACACTTGTGCCAAGCCAGCCAAGGCAGGTGTGATGCAATTGGTTGGGGGATCTGATCATTGCCCCACGATCGCTCCAAAGGGGGAGGCCCAGGCCACCCTCTGTGCAGTGATCAATCGCAGAGCCTCGGCCAGGTGGGCGGGGCCTCCCTCTGCTGGGTGATCAATCACCCACAATTGATCACCCCACAATCGATCACCCCAAAGATGGAGGCCCAGGTCAGCCAAGTGATTGCACCCCATGCCTGTCACCTTCAGAGGGAGGCAACCAATGGGGGTGGGGGGGCAGCACTGCACAGATGGCAAGCAGTGGTGGCAGGGTTGGGGGGGTGGTCGGGGGACAAAAAGCCCTGATAGGCCCTGATCACCAGCCAGGCCTAGGGACCCTACCCAAGGGGTCCCAGATTATGAGAAGGTGCAGGCCTCTACCCCCCCACCCCGGTGCATGAATTTCATGCACCAGGCCTCTAGTATATAGATAATATTTATTTTAATATTTTTATTCTTTATCATCTTCTCTCGCCATTAAAAGTAAACACCATAATGTCATTTCTTTTGTGTTCACTGATGTATCACAAGTAACTAGAACAGTTCCTGGCCCATATTACGCTTTCATTAAATATTTGTTGAATTGACCCAAATCCTGGAGACCTCTGTCCTGATCCACTTTCTGAAACATGCTGTACACTCCATAGAGCTTCCTAATCCACACTGATATTGACAGCATCCTTGGTTAAGCTCAGTAAGAAGGAGCAAGTAGCAGAGCTGTGCGTACTGCAGCACAGCACAGCACAGCAGGAAGACCTCTCTTGCTCTAGATTCTATTCAAAGCTAGAAGCCTTCAAGTCACATGGTGAGTGAGTCTAGACAGAATACCATAATGTGCTGAGATTTCTTCCAAAATCTATGGAGCCCCCAAAGCTTTGTATCCCATTCTTGAGGATGGATCAGTCAAGTCTTGTTTTCTAGTCATGGATTTTTTTGTTGTAGTGGTTAAATTAGTAAGGTTTTTAATTGGCTCTGCCCACGTAGTTCAGCTTTAGGGACCCCATAATTAATTAGTCTGGATTCCTATGGACATTCTTTCATTTGGCATCACTGAACTCTCTAAAGGAAATCTCCTTTCTGAGGAAGCTATAGAAAGCTCCTTGAGACTAGGCTATGTGATATTTCAATGACACCACCATCTTATCAACCAAACATGAATAAGTGTCCCAAGAAAGAACCAAGGTCCCTTGGTTTTCTTTTAATTCAGACCAATTTTGCTGCCCTCCCAGGGAATACCTTGCCATATATTTCCTTCCACTTGCATATTATTCGTCTCCAAATCCCCTTCAATGTTTATCCTAAAATGCCTAGTAAGTCTACAAATAGATCTTGGTGCCCAGACCTATTATCCAGGTGTCCCACAGGCTACATTAACCCCTAGATCACATAGTTTGTGCTTTCTGAACTCTTATAATATCCTCTCTGAAGCAACAACCAACTGTATATAGTAAAGTTGACATTCTTTTCATTTTCCTATTTGATGGGGACCGCATCTATGGCTGTACATCCCTGTGTTAATTTGCTTCTCTACCATGCATTTACTGTGCCTTTGGGCATCCATTTAGATTGAGGGAACCTCTACTTTCATTCATTCTGTTCTTCATTGCATTGCTCCTGAATGGTATCTTTGGAAATGCAAATGTGATTATCTAATTATCTCATTCATATCTACGTAAAATCTTCCCATGCCCCCCATCACTTTCAAGAGAAAAGTTTAAGCTAATTATCATGACCAAAATTCTCCATAATCTAGTACTGCTTCTCTTTGCAGACCTTTCTGACAGCCATACAGATACCTATTATAGAACATCAAATTTATGTAATAGAAAATTAAAATATTATCCAAAATGTGGTGTGGCAAGAGACATACTATTATCTTGGGCATAATACAATGAAAGTCAAGCAATACCCCTTTATTCTCAAAAATTTCTTTTATTCTTTGTCCATGAAATATCCTCTATCTCCAAAAGTGAAAAAACAAACAAAACACGCTTCCCCAGAAAACTGTACTTCTGGGATAAGTACTATGTTTAGACTTTAAGTGGAGGGGAAAAGCCTCTGTTCAGACAAAAAGCAAAATCAAAAGAATACTCAAATGTGTTATTCATTTCCTACTTTCCCTTCTGATTTTTTAAAAATAACTTTGGTTGATTTTGCAAAGAAAGAAGAGAGTGGAGTAAAGGGAAATCACAGAGGGGAGGAGGGGAATGAATCTTACCTCCTGGGCACTTACTCTTGGTTAGGTATTGAGCTGAGGAATGTGCATATATATCTGCATCAATTCTAAGACATACATTTTTTCTTAAATTTTAATATCCTACGAATGTGTCTTAAAATCACTATTGTCTTAGGCCCAGTAAAATATGTCTTGCTTTAGCTGAGCATTATCTTCATTAAGTTTTACAAATCCAGAATTTGTGATCAGATTATTTGTTCCAAGTCCCAAGTTGAAGAGCTGGGATTCAAACTTAGGTCTGGATGATTCCAAAACTCATTAACAAATTAGAAGACATTATTATTTCAAATTTGAGACAAATACCAACTATTTATTATGACAAGTACAGGATCCAAAATAATCTCCATTGATTAGAGCAGCTCAATGCAAACTAAATAAAACTAACAGTGATTCTGTCATAATATCACTAGGCTTAGCAAGGTGAATGACAGGTGGAGGATCAGGAACAGGAACTAGATACACCAACTGGAATGGAACAGGTACTGGGGTAGGGCAGAGGTTAAAAAGTGAACAATGCCTTAGCTGGTTTGGCTCAGTGGACAGAGCGTCAGCCTGAGAACCAAAGGGTCCCAGGTTCAATTCCGGTCAAGGGAACATATCTTGGTTGTAGGCTCCTCCCCAGCCTGGCCCCTGGTCGGGGCACGTGCAGTAGGCAACCAATCGATGTGCTTCTCTCACATTGATGTTTCCCTCTGTCTTTCCTTCTCTCTTCCACTCTTTCTAAAAAAAAAAAAATCAATAGAAAAATATTCTGGGGTAAGAATTAACAAACAAACAAAAAGTGACCAGCAATGGATATGGATAAAAGAAAAAACCTAAACTCTAGTAACAGGCATTGGAAATCTGCTGTGACATGTGATGAAAGTCTAGGAAGAGGTAATGGGGTGTCATGACAAGTAGACAGAGCTCAGGAGGTGGAAAATTTGGCACAGGCAGTTTATTAAGTTGCAGACAAAAGGCCTCAGGGATCTCTTCAGCAGACATCAGGTCATAGGAAACACGTCAATGAGACAGTTATAGTTTGAGCTAGTCCCAGCAAATATTCTCACTCTAGAGGCAAACAGTTTTGACAGTCAGTAAAGAACAGGCTTTTTCTAGGATGGTTCATGGGACAAAATCCTGGGGCTAGGAGATACCAGGAAGGAGATGCGACAGCCAGCGGTTTCACAGTGAAAAGAACCCTGGGCTGGGTGTTAGAACTCTGGTTTCCAGCCCTGCTCTACCAGAAGGAGGAAGGAGAGCATGCCAGTAGCTCTATGACTTTACATGCAAGGTAATGTGGAAACTAACAGAGAAGGTAGGAGCTGTGACCTGGCCAGGTTGCTGCTGGTCAAGTAATAGAGAATTCTAACTAAAGCTGTATGAGGGCACAGCTTCCTTTGGAGAGAATAATATGATGGCTGCTCTCTGCAGGAACCTTTAGAGACAAGGAACTGGTTAAAGTTGACATACTTCAGGACAACCGTCCACCCCATTCACATGGAGATCAGCTCATCAGTCTGCACCAGAGACCAGAGGGACCACCTCCCCCTCCCGCCCCAAATCAACAAATGACCAGTTACCTAAGAACATCTCTGCCTCCCCTTTCTTCTTAGCATGCCCCCCAACCCTAGACGACTAAGGCCTTAAGAAGAAAAGTGAGGAGTTGATACAGAGTCAGACTCTGCACCCCAACTTCTAAGGTGCTGGATGGGGAGGAGTGAAAGGGCAAAGGCCAAATGTCTGGCCAGTAATGAGGAGGAGAAAACAGGACATTGGATATGAGGTTGGAGTTTTAAAGTGCCAAGGCTTGCAAAGCTATGGGCTCTGCCCAGGATGTTATTAAAGTGTCACAGCAAAGGGAAATTCAAAAAATATAGATTTGAAGAAAGTAAACATTTTAAAAATTATTCTTAGCTTATTCCCACCAGAGCTGACATTTTGCAACACGCTGGTTACACCAGTATATTAAAGGGATAGCATAGTGTTCAACTTGAATATTCAGCTGAATGTCTGAATTTCCTGTATTACTTTGGTGGATGCAGTTTCAGTGCATCCAGCACATTAGTCTTCAAATACAATTATGTTACTTTTAAGAACATCTCACCACATTATTAGAGTAGGTATGCAGTTTGACCCTGAGCCTGCTTTCTTAAGACATCCCCGAAAATGTCTCAAAGCATAGGCACCTATTAGCTAGGGACAGAATTTGACGTATTCATTTCCCACCAAATCAGTTCGTGGTGTGCAAGAAAAGAAAGGAAATGGGATACTGAAACCACTCATTTCTGCCACAGGGCAGAGGAGGCTATTTGGAGAAGTCTGTCTTGGGGTAGCACAGCCATTAATTTGCCCAATTCTTTGTCGATTTGACTGTGACTGTCTGGACAGCATGTTCTCAACGTCAGCCTCAGTATCTCTGCTCAGCAAGATGGATTGAGGACAAGGCATGGCCCTAGATCCAGCTCCAGCTCCAAAGTCCCCTTGCTTTTAGATTGAATAAAACCTTGAACTTAAATTCCTCTCTTTTTATGTCATGCTACCTGCTTCATCTGCTCCAAGGTTATTCTTTCAACATGAAAAATAAAGCCGGTTATTAAGGATAAGAGGAAGAATGCAGTGGTTTATAGAGGTCTCAGCTTACCCTCTCCCGGCCCTTGCCCATGTGTGTCATTGGTGCCTGCATTTAATCCATTGGATCAGTTCAACCTTATTTATTTTTTAAGGCCATGTGAGGCTATTGCATTTGTCACCGACCATTTACCCCATGAACAATGCAGTTGTCATAGTCTTGGGAATATAAAGCACATTCAGCTGGTACTGGGAATTAAATTTGATAAAAGTTTGTTTACAGACGGGTAGGCAGAGTTAAGGGAATGAATAAGGAATGCTGAGGTGCCCAAGGACTGGCAACACTGGAAGTGGTGGTTACTAGTGCTAGTCCTGAAGGAATAGTAGGAGGAAACAGGAATTGGTATGGTGTAGAATGCAGCTACCACCAAAAGTACGGTGCCACACAGGAGGAAACAAAAAAAGAAATGTGCTGACATCTATCTTCTCCTGTGCTTCCTGGTCCTGTGTGACTTTTTCCTTCCCCAGGTTAGGGAATTCTTCAGTCATTATTTTTTCAAATAGGTTCTCAATCCTTTGCTCGCTCTCTCTCCTCCTTCTAGTACCCCTGTGTTACAGATGTTTTTATGCTTCATGTTGTCCCAAAGGTCCCTTACACTATCCGCATTTAAATTTTTTTTCTGTTGCTCTGTTTTCTGCTACCTTGTCTTCCAAGTCACTGATTCAATCCTCTGCTTCATGTAACCTACTGTTTATTCCTTCTAGTGTGTTCTTCATCTCAGATATGGTATTACTCACTTCTGACTGGTTCTTTTTTATGGTTCCTATGTTCTTTTTTTTATGCTTGCTATCTCTTTGTTGAAGTTCTAACTAAATTCCTTAAGTATCCTTATAGCCAGTTTTTGAACTCTATATCTAGTAAATTTTGAACTCTATATCTTGCCTCCATTTTATTTAGTTCATTTTCTAGACATTTCTCCTGTTCTTTGGTTTGGGGCATGCTTCTTTGTCTCCCCATTTTGGTTGATTCTCTGTATTTGTTTCTGTGTATTCGGTAAGTCTGCTATGTTGCCCAGTTTTTGGTTTAGGGGCCTTGGGTAGTAAGTGTCCTATGGGACCCAGTGGGGCAGTCTCCTTGATCACCTGAGCTGGGTGCTCCTGGAATGTCCCTTGTGTGTGTCATATGAGTCCTGTTGTAATTGAGTCTTGATTACTGTTGAGCTGTCTGTATGTGGGTCCACCCGCAGGCTGGCTGGCTGATTGTGAAGATCGACCCTGACCACATGTATGGCTGCTGGCCACATGAAGCAGAATTTGCCTCAGCATGGTCTGGTATCTGCAGAGATCTCCCTTTGAATGTAGAGCTAATTGGATCTTGCTCTGTTGTTTTCTCAATGAGCTTCAGATTTTTCATTGGAAAATAAACGGGCTGGTTTAGTGATTTAAAATGTATTGTTTTAACATAGTAACCTTTTAAAAAAAGAAGATCCTACCTAGAAACTTAAACAAAATTAATGAAATTGCAATTCTCTGGATGAAGCCTGGAGAAAAGACCAGGCGTTGTCTTCTGTTTAGTATTTTCTTGGATCCAAACCCCACCTGGGTTTATCTTCAGAGGTCTCCACAGAGTGCAGGTAGACAACCACTGGGTCACCTTTGATTCTAAGATCCAGTCCAACTCTCTAAAAGTATGTGGGTCTGCAATTATTCTCTCTATACTAAGAAAACACAAGAGCAGGGTAAGGGGTTCTGACCATGTTTTCAGTAGCAATTAATGGAAATGTAGTAGGTTTAACTTCTAGAAAATAAGGGGTAAAGAGGTATTTATAACTTCTCAAGTTAGCAAGTTTGGGCTAATTTGTAACATCACTGGATTTTTCCAAACCTAAGTTAATGAGAGGCTATCCTCTATTGTTCTATTTTCTTTCTCTTCTATTTCCAAATTATACCTTCATCTTCAAATGGTAGTGCTATTTTTTTTCTTCAAAATGCAACTAATGATAAGGCTGTAAAAGTGAAGAGTGTGTTTCTAACTCTAGACAGACAGTGGATTACATTTCTTCTACTGTAACCCAGATAAGAGCAAAAAGTCTATTTAAACTTACAAAATGCCATTTGTGTGTGCCTGGAATCTAGTAGGAACAGTAATTATATTTGCTGACTAAATATATGTTGATAAATCTTTATACAGTGGATTTCTTAATGGTAACCATTTAAATCCTAAGTATTGTGAATAGTACTGTTTACATAGTTGTTTTTTATTGAATGTATCTTGAATTAATACAGACGATATTATATATATAATTCATAAAGTATATCTGAAGTATCATGAAAAAACTTTCTGAAGGAAACTTCAAAAAAAGCCCTGGATGGTGGCTGGGATTTAAAGGATGAGAGAGAAAAAGTACCTTCCAAGCAGTGGGATAGGTGGCAAAATCCAGAAGCATGAAACTTCATTGTACACATGGAATTGGAGAAATTCTGCATAGTTTCTGGTTAAGGTGTAAGGGGAAAAAAAGACCAAAAAGTATGGCTGAAAAAGTAGTTTGAGGCCAGGTCATTGAGAACTTTCATTTGCTGATGAGAATTTTTTTTAATTGTTTTATTGCTTAATGTATTACAAAGAGTATTATATACGTCTCCTTTTTTTTCTCCCCTTGACCCTCCCCTAGCCTCCTATGCCCCCCAGTGTCTTGTGTCCATTGGTTATGCTCGTATGCATGCATACAAGCCCTTCAGTTGATCTCTTACTCCCCCTCATCCCCCAACCCTCCCCAGTTTTCCCGCTGTAGTTTGACAGTCTGTTTGATGTTGCTCTGCCTCTGTATCTATTTTTGCTCATCAGTTTATAATGGTCTTAATTATCCATAAATGAGTGAGATCATGTGGTATTTTTCTTTCATTGACTGGCTTATTTCACTCAGCATAATGTTCTCCAGTTTCATCCATGCTGTCATAAATGGTAAGAATTCCTTCTTTTTTATAGCAGCATAGTATCCCATCGTGTAGATGTACCACAGTTTTCTAATCCATTCATCTGCTGATGAGCACTTAGGCAATCAGAAGACACTGTAGGATGTTGAGGGAGTAGCTAGGAATAGATTACAGAAATATGAAGCTAAAAACATTATCAGATGGATTAATGGAGGAGAAATCAAAAGCAGGAGAACACTGGGACAAGCAGCAATAGTCTGGTAATAAC
>NW_006297573.1:4039207-4042121 GCF_000327345.1 Myotis davidii
CACTTCTGTAAGGCTATAGGGTGAAAATAGATATTATTATCCAATGCATGGAAGATGCAGGAAGATTCAGAGCCCATCCAAAACAATAGCTCCTAATTGCCAGATATAGGACAAGGAGAAAGCTAGGCTACTTTCAGTCAGGGTCAGCTTAGGTCTCAAATGCACTGAAGTTTAAGGACAGAGACATTAGGACAGGAATTTACCAGTCCCCACAAATGGGAGATGGGAGTAGTGCTAGGCTTGTGAAACAAGACTAAGAGTCAGTCTCTCTCTCTCTCTCTCTCTCTCTCTCTCTCTCTCTCTCATGTCTGGAAAGTGCAAAGGAGGGAGGTAGGAAAATGACTCACTAGCCACACTCTGGGTGAGGAATTACTGCTATGTTTTTTTTCCTTAATGGTCTCATTTCCATTTCTCAAAAAGTTATGCTCCTCCTAGACAAACCAGTAATTTTCAATATCGGCATTCACCACCCTACCCCCAGCCCAGCAAATTTTAATGCTTTCATGACCCCTGTGGGACCTCTTCCCTATCCTTCAGAAATGCTGTGATGTTGGAGGAAATCTTCTGTCAGAACCCTGTGCATATGTTATTCCACCACTAGATTATAATGTTCTTGAAGGCAAAAATGTCACTTACTCATCGTAGCACTCTTAACACCAAGCATAGGGCCTAGCATTTGATGGAATTAAAGAAAATTTGGTTGATGGGTTAATAGAGTTATAAGAATAGCAATAGTCATCTTTTAAAAATCTGTTTCACTGAGTTTTAACTGGGTTTTTCTTATAAAAGAGCTACGCTCTCATTGAACCATTTCTGTCAAAAGCATTTGCAGCCATATTCCTGTCTTCTTAGGTTGAGTAAGTAAAGTCAAATTAGGGGCTGCTAATATGTAGGAATCCCATTGTTACACATGGAAAACTTAGTCATATATGACCTCTCTTAAATATAGGCTCAAGAAAGATGTCACTAGAAGAGTCTTCTAGTTGCCCTGGAATATGGTCAGAGGTTGGTGACAGGTACCAGTAAACATGCCATTTGTCATAATGTAAGTGGCATATTTTTTATCCAGCTCTATTCTCTGCTGCTAAGAATCCCTTGCCTTCTCTTGAAGTTTCACAGAGGTTGAAACTGGCTAGTAACCCATCACTGAAAGAGATTTTATTGTTTTACATGTAATAGCATTTTCCTAAGTTGTGGTTTCAGTTGTGGTCACAAAGGGTGCTGTCTCTATTCTGCCTGTGGTGGTGAAGACCAAGGCATGAGGAAAACTGAAACCCCGAGAAATTCCCAAAGCACAATAGTATCCCTTCCTTTGTCCCTGGTTTGCCTTTGGCTTCTACACCCCATTTTTATGCTGAAAGTTGTTTTAGTGATTTCTGGGTTTTTCAGTGACATATGAAGAGGTATTACTTCATCTTGCATTTCAATACAGAGATCAGATTACTCAAATAAAACTCCTTAATGGTCCCATTTCCATTTTCCAAAAATTATGCTCTCAAAAATTGTGGGTGGAATCTTCAGGTCAAGCACGGGCAATAAGACTATTGTTGAGGAAGGATTCTGCGTGACCTTACAGAGAGATCAGATCAGACAAAGAACAGAGATGGAGATGAGCCTCAGCATCAGCGACAAAACCAGAGGACAGGAGCACAGCCGCATTCCCAGTCACCGTGTCTGCAAGGAAATTAGAAAGAAAAGACCAGAGACTCACTCCTTTGTATAATTCTGGAAACCTTTATCAGCTCTCTAGTTTATTACTTTGGTGATTCCTTCACAGTTTTTCTATAGTGCTTAGCATCAAACCTCTTACAACTAGAAAGACCTGCCTACTTACCTTCCAAGGCAACACCGAATTGGGGGCTGAGGAAGCTACTTCCTTCAAACCAGATTGGAGAGGAAAATTTCTAAGGGATGGCAAAAGCTACGGAAAAGGAAGAAAACAGGGAATGTAGAAAATGTCTGGGGAGTTGGCGGTGGTCTGAGGCTAAGCAGCCAAAAAGCTTACAAGCTTGGCTATTTCACTCACGGTAGAAAAAGATGAGCAGGGGAGCTGATAACAGGAATGCTCTTTGATCTACTTCAAAGCATTCCAGCTTCAGATTAATATTCAGTACTTCATTCAGGTACTTTTCTCTTAGCCTCACCTCCCTTCCATTAGAGAGAGAAAACATTTTGCAGTTTCCAAGCCGTCTCTTCATAAATTCCAAGGGATAAAGTGGGGAACATTCAGGAGTCTGGCACATTAGCACTTAATGCAGTATGAAGTTTAGGGGCTTTTTATGTGAATATTAGTAATCAAAATTGATTATTAACATTGCAAAGAAGCCATGTGTGCTGCTTGCAGGCTAGGATGGATGACATCAGCAGGGCCTTTTGCGTTATAAACTAGAATGGATGCTCCCTTTTTGAGTCATTGCTCTTTCTGGTTGCTAGTTTACCTTTTCATCTGCGATTTATCCTTCCCCACTCATTTTCTTAAACTATCGTTCCCCGTGCTGCTATTTCTTAGTGGCACAGACTTGAATTTACCATGACTGCTTTGACAAATGTAGAGCTTTAGCAAGGTGTCTTAAAATTGTTGTCAAGAGCTTTGTGGAGATGGGTAATAACATCTATTGGAATTGATAGTCCCTTAAAGGAGAATAAGTTAAAATGTTGCCAGGGCTCCAGGGAATGATATGAAGTTGATATCTTCATTTATTTTTCCAGTTAAGCCTTGGCTATTTCTTTCTAAAGTGGTAAACAGATATATAGTTTTGACATGCAATTAGTGATAGCAGTCGCAATAACAACATTTATAAAACACTAGCGGCCACAGCTGCCTGCACTGGCTTTCCTCCGGCACCCAGGACCCAGGCTTCCTTCCCTCTGGCCGGCTACAGGCACCCGGGACCCTGGGCGGCTTCGCCCAGGG
>NW_006297573.1:4042198-4042528 GCF_000327345.1 Myotis davidii
CTCCTCCCCCCAGCTGCCTGCACCCAGGACCCAGGCTTCCCTCCCTCTGGCCGGCTGCAGGCACCCGGGACCCTGGGCGGCTTCAACCAGGGCCCTAGCCTTGTCAGGAAGGATGTCCAAAATGACGTCTGGAAGATATCTATCTGGTCTAATTAGCATATTACCCTTTTATTAGTATAGATATTTTACTATGTCAGTTGAGTTTCTTTGGTTTCTTACAACAGATACTGATTTTGGCTAACTTAAATTGGGATTTATTAAAAAGATATTGGAAGCTCCCACAATTGTTGGAATCCTTCAGGCGCAACCCTGGAAATACGCAAAAAGGAT
>NW_006297573.1:4042564-4044280 GCF_000327345.1 Myotis davidii
TTGCCAACCAAAAAATAAACCCATTGCACTTTTTTGCATTTAAAAAAACCTTAAAACATATTATTGACCTTTGCAACCACACTCTGAGGTATGCAATATTATAACTATTTTATAGATCAGGTCTGCCAACCAAAAAATAAACCCATTGCACTTTATTTTGCATTTAAAAAAAACCTTAAAACATATTATTAATCTTTGCAACCACACTCTGAGGTATGTGTTATGCCCAGATTTCAAGATCCCCAAGATTATATATTATGTTCTTTCCTCCCTGTCTTTACTATTATGTGGTGTTTGAATATTCACACAGATAAAATCCTTGAAGAACTTTAGTTCAGAAGTCTTTTCTCCTTTCCTCCCTCTGACCTTCTCACCCTCCATTTCCATTCTTCTCATTTTTTATTTATTCCTGTTTACCTCAGTTACCATTAGAAGTCCAAGCCTCCCATAATCACCTGACATTTAACCATGTATGGCCCAGACCATCCCCTAATAGAATCTAATCTCCCCTTACCTTTCTACCTTGCTGCTGGAATTCCTGGTCTGGGAATTCATTCAGATTCCTGCTTTTTCAGTCTCTTGACACATTTTTTCCTTTTCTTACACTGACACCTGGCCCTCTCTTGGCCACCAAGTCGAAGTGTTCTCAAGAGATAGCTATCCCCCACCCCAGCCTCCACCACCATATTCCATGCCCTGTAGGGCCTAGGGGTAGATGAGGCATTGTTCTTACTTTTCATTGCTGTCTAGGGACCATTTTATTACCTTTCTCTCTGGAAAACCTGGTTCCTTTGAAGTGCATGCCATCAGACTATACTACCCACTAACCCTCCTGGGTGTAAGACTTCTGGGTCACTCCCTCTAATTCACTGAATATTCAGCCTTTGACTCACTCTTTCTCTCTACTACAAATTATGTCATCATCTGTGATCACTTTCATACCTAAAGAGATGATCCATTTAATACTCTGATCTCACAGTTACTTGCTATTGCTTTGAATAATCTCCCCTTCTGCATACCAACTAAGCCATCTTCTCTCCCATGTTTATCTCCCAGATCTTGATGGTAAGGAACCCACTGTCAGGCTCCCACTTCCCAGTCTGTCTCTGTTTCCCATTGCTTAGACGTCCAATGATGAATTCCAATTCATTGATCCTAACACCTTTTCACTGTCCATCACTACCCTCAACCCCTCTCTCACACATCCCCCATTTATTCCTTTACCCAACTTAATTTGGGGCTTTATCATTAAAATCACAATGTTATCAACATCCACCATACTCTTGGGCAACATTTTAGAACTGGTTAGACCAAGTCCTCACTTATTTAACCTCAGTATAGGATCGGCTGAACATGGCTGGAGAAAAATGCTCAGCCATGCTCCTTGGGCTCATTCTAAATTAATGACCATAAATCTCAGATGAGCTGTCAACATTACTGAGCAATTTTACTGCATGTTTTAGGTCAGTTCACTCTCCCAGTCTCTAAAACATCTATTAGACACCATCTCATCTCGCCTGACACCTACAAAATCATGTTCATCTATCTCACTCTTACTGAGAAGATAGAAGAAATCACAGGAAAGCTAATTCATCTAACTGTCCCCAAATCTACCAACACACTGTGCTTTTCCTTTGGACACAATCCATGAACCCAGTCCATCTTTTCCACTGTACATGGGAATCCATCCCATCTGGCTTCCTCCAGGACCTGGTG
>NW_006297573.1:4045458-4046564 GCF_000327345.1 Myotis davidii
AGGGGCCTGTGGAAGGAAGAGTTTGGTTTGCTCAAGGAAAAGGAAGGTCAGTGCAACTAAAATATAATGAGTCAAGAGAGTGACCATCTTCAAATGAGGTCAGGAAGACAGCAGAGAGCAGATCATGGAAAACCTTAGACGCTGCAGTGAGGATGTTGGATTTTATTCTCAATGTGATGGACAGCTATACATGATCTGGTTTATGTATTTTTAAGTTTATTCTGGTTACTGTAGATAAAATAAGGTATAGGAGCCAAAAAATGAGAAAAAGAAGACCAGTGGCAAAAAAGAAAGGAATCCAGATGACAGATAACAGTAGCTTAAAATGATGGTTAGAACTATGCAAACAGAATATACAAGTATAGGACAAATATTGGAAATAGAGCCATCAGGCCTTAATGATGAGTTTGGATATATCAGATGAGGGAAGAAGGAGATCAAGGGGCAATTCCTGCAATTTTGGCTTGAGCAACGAGCAGAGGACAATGCCATTAATTGATATGAGAAGTTGACGGACTGAAGGAGAAACAGAGTTGGCTGGGAAAATAAAGGACTTGTTTTGGCCACGTGGCATCTAACATACCTGTGAGGCAACCATGTGAAATGTTGAGGAGCAGTTAAAAATAGGAGACACTGCATAAATTTACCTCTAAGGGCTCCTGAGTTTGTAAAATGAGTATGTATGTAGGTAAAGAATATTGGTTCAGGAGTAGAAAGATCTTTGTATGAAACCAGGTTCTGCTGCCCACCTGTGACCTTGAGCAAGATTCTTAATTGTCTGGATCCCAGTATCCTCATATATATATAATGAGGTTAAAATGTTACATATCTCATCAATTGATTATAAAGAAAAACCAGGTTCTGCTGCCCACCTGTGACCTTGAACAAGATTCTTAATTGTCTGGATCTCAGTATCCTCTTATATATAATGAGGTTGAAATGTTACATATCTCATCAATTGATTATAAAGATAAAATAAGTTAATTTATGCATAGTGGTTAACAAATCCTTAGAAAAATATAAGTAGACAATCTATATTCGGTATTGTTTATCAAATATCTATTCTTAGATACACCATTTGTATATATTAATTCAACTAATCCTCC
>NW_006297573.1:4046740-4048815 GCF_000327345.1 Myotis davidii
CTGCCTTTCACACACATGCTTTATGAATGCTTTGTATGAAATAACCCCCTGCCTCATCGCCTACAGTTCTTCCCTCACTCACCTTGCTCCAGCCACACTGGCCTGTTTGCTGTTATTCAAATGCACCAGCCATGCTCTTGTCTTAGGGCCTTTTCCCTCCTGTTTCCTCAGCCTGACATGGAAACATCCCAGATATTGCCTCAGATATCTGCCTTGCACACCGGACCATCCTGTTTGAAATGGCCACTCTCCTCTCTCTACTTTCCTTCTCTTCTCTTTCTTCTCCCTTCTCTCTCTCTCCCTCCCTTTCCCCTCCCTTCCCTTCTTTTCCTTTTCAGAAAAGAAACCATCCCTATGTTGCCTCCAGAGGAAGCAAAAGATTTGGTTCTACTCCAGAGGTTTTCTCACCGTGGGAGGTACGTTACTCCCTGCAGGCATTTCTTCCACCCAGTAAAGGTCCTCTGGTCCCCTGCCTGCTGACTCAGCACCATGACATCCATTAAGGTTGTTTCCAGCCTCAAATAAGACACGCTACTACAGTGGCTAAATGGTGGCCTGGGTTTATCTCGTGCAACAGGATTTCAAGAGTAGGAGTCCAGGGCCTTAACATTCCTCTGGTGTTCTGAGATTTAGGAAGCTTTTATCTTCTTTTTCAGATACCCTCGTCCTTAGATTGCTACTGGTTGTCTGTGCATTGAATCCTCTGTTCCAGGCAGATAAAAAGAGAAAGGAGTAAAGAGCAATGGATAAAGAGTTCTCCTAAGTAGTAAGGTTTGAACTTTCTGAAATTGCTGACTTTCAACTATTACTTACAAAAATGGCAATTTTATATGTCTGATTCAAAATCTCAGAAGGAGCACCTTCCCTGGAGATGTCCATTGGCCAAAACGGTGTCACTTAGACACTTTTAGCCTCAAAGCAGAGTAAGAGGCAAAGGTTGTGTGAGCCTCTGGGGCAGCCAATCAGTGCCTGCCTTATACAACTTAGCTCTTTCTGAGTTGTTCATCTTTCACGACTCTATTCAGCCTCCTGGCTTTGCTACATCCTCCCCAGAGCCTAGGCGTTGTCAACTCTTTGCTAAATACCTGCTCCACATTTCAGCAGCTTCCCAGGCTATGTGAGAACTTTTAGATATGCTGTGTGACGTCTGCAGATCTCAGGGAAAGTACATTTCAGGAGTACGGGTAAGCAATGACAAAATCTCAGGCCCTCTGTCTAAATAAACTATACTGTTGTTTCTGTTCTACTGCATTTGCTCCGTGCTGGCGTGGCTAGCACACTGCAGCACTGAGCATCTAAATCTTTACATTTCTTACTTCATTTAATCTTCCTAGCAAGTCTTTAGCTTTCTCTCCTATTGCTATTTTACACGTGAGGAAATAATGTCTCAGAGACATTAAATCCAGGGCCATTTTGTTAAAAAATGAAAGAGCTTCTATTCAGACCCAGGTCTGTCTCATTTCAAACATCTGCCTGGTCCATTGCATTAAACTGTTTTTAAGTAGATCTTTCCAGGGGCAACCATTTCCCACTACACCTAGGACCCCCTGAGTCACTCTGAGTGTTTCTTAATGGGGCTAACAACACAGGGAAACTTCACAATCTCTAGGCAGTCACTCCCACAGCTAGAGTTGCCAAATTCTCCCTAATTCTTGGGCTTTGACCTAGTCCTTTGCTCACACATGGACTTGTTTTTGTGGAAAGGTCAGAAAGGATATTTTAGATGGAAGGATAGTCTAGAAAGTAGGAAAAAGTATTTAAAAAGCAAGTATATAAAAAGTATTTAAAAAGCAGCTCAGGGAGAGTGCACACTTCAGCTCGGTTAGAACATGGATAAGTGATTCTAGCACACAAGCTTAGAAGGTCAAGTTCAAATCATATCATTAGAACTTTGACTACCACCAGGGGAATGGAAACTTTCTTCTATCTGCAATGGTGATGTATTCGAGGTTTGGCACAGGAGACTTAAAATACACTTTGTATTTTGTGCTACAACTTAAAGAATAGCTTGAAAAGTGCTGTAAGTACCAATCAGACATGATAATCCTACTGCAGGAATTATTAAGGGAAAAATG